>NW_007733903.1:0-5739 GCF_000696425.1 Galeopterus variegatus
TTGGCTTTGAGGATTTCATTCTTAATAGAAAACAACTGGTTGAATGATCTCCTCTTTTTTTTCCCCCCAAATAACCTGATTTCTCAGGCTATCTCCAGAGTTTTACTTCTCTTTGATTTCCCTTACCACTTTCTGTCTTATCTCTCTGTATAATCAAATCCCCCTAAATGTAAAATCCTTCTCCTTTGAAGTTGCTGCCATTTAGAACATGGCAGCTTTCTTATCTCTATTCCCTGAGCTGCTTCCTCAACTCGTGCCAAGTCTCAATTGAAATGTATCTTTTCTTTTTCTTTGTTCTGACCCATCACTGAAGTTACATTGTATTATATTTGGGCATAACAATGTTTGTGTTTATTTCACTTGAACTAGCACATTTTGCTAGACTGAGTTACCAACCTGACTGATAAGGATTTTACATCAATCAATCAAAAATATTACTTAGCTGCTGATAGGTATAAGGCTGGGAGTTAAGTCACCTATAAGGATTCATGTGAGACATGGCCTTTTAGCTGCTTCTGGAAAACGTTTGCATTCTAGTGCATGTAATGTAACCCTGGGGCTTTGAGTTGCTGCCCCAAAGAAAGGGCACTATTTGCTACTTGGCATCCCTTGCGATGCAGGCTCTGAACTTTGCCTCTGTTGTAGCATCTTCACCAGTGTGACATTTGCTGGGGATCAGTTCCCCTCCCTGTACTGTCAACTTTCATTTATCTTGGGATGGTCAGCAACTAGCATAGTGCATGACACATGCAGTAACTCTCTCTAAATGACTGATAGAGGAAATGCATGTCTGGATATTCTTCAAGGACCACTTTTGCCCAGTTCTGAGCTAATTAATGGTCACTGTGTAGAACCCTGTTAAATTCTAGCATAGCACAATCCCTGTCAGATGGTAAATTAGTGGCTTTGTCTCCATTCCAGAAAGACATGCTAGAGATTTTCCTGGGCTGCCTTGAGGTAGGATTACTCGATCACGCCCGTTTTTCTTTCCTCCCCACTCCAAGATAAACACACTTAAGTTTGACATTTTATTCTCCCTTGGAGAGATCAAGTTCTACTGTTCACAGAAGAGGATGGCCTGAACTGTTTTAGATGTCAGGGCCTGAAAGGATCTTGAGAGGGATGTTGGAGGGAAGGTGATTGAGTTAATCTAACCATGGCAGATTCCTGAGGCCATCTGGGTTCTGATTTGTAACCCAGGAGTTGCTGGCATCTGAAGAGGGGACAGGACCGCAGTAATGGCACCACTCCAATGCCCATCCTTCAGGGGAAACAGAGGCCTCTGCCCCACACTGTGTTCTAGGGAGTGGCTCTCCTGGCATAGTTTGAGCCCCCATTCCTGTCTGTGCTTTGAAGAAGGTACCTGCTAATCTTATGGCCTCTTTTTCCATGTCTGAGGTTTGGTGCTGACGTGTGTAAACCTTCTCAGTTACTAAGCTGTGGGTTTTGCATTATCAGTGCCCTCTTCACTTATTTGAAGATACTTCTCACCTTTTCGTGTTCCATGTGTGACTTTGGGAATGGGGTTTAAACCTCCTTTCTGTGGGTAGAGTGAGGAATAATGAATTTTGAAGTGAGAGAGAGATGTGGCAAATGGCAATTTCTATTAAAATATGACCATCACAACTCAACAGAACTGAAAGACTTTTTTTCTTTACCAAAATAAACTGACATATGAAGACATAAACTTCTCAGGCTTCCAGATGCTTCTGACAAGGGGAACATTTGTCTTTAGTGTCTAGCACCGCCAATGTCCATTTTGCAAAAGTTTGCTGCCCAATATTTACTCTTCAGTGCCTCAGGATTTTCCTCATTTCTTATTCCCTTTATGGTTACATCTGGTCACAAGAAAGGGTATAACATTTGTTGCTGTCTGTTGACTGAGGAAACTTTAAACTGAGGCATCTCTTTTAGTGGTGCTGGTATTTTAAGATCCATTAACCAAAGGATTAGAACTCAACAAATGAATTTAAAGTGTTGGCCAGAAAAGCCTACAACATTGGAGTCATTAGACATTTTTCATTCTTCTGAAATTTTCTGAAATATGGGGAATCATATACCCCACAAGAATGGTTTGGAACATCACTGGTTGGAGCCATCTTATGTAAATCTTTCACTGATGTCAGAACATATTTTACAGGAGTTTATGCTAAGTATCCCCCATGATGTCAACCTGCATAGTAAATGATGAGGAGTGGATCTTTCTGGAAATGGCAGCCATAAATCTCCCATTCTCTTTACCACCACACCCAGGGGTTGGAACTGAAGCCTGGAGAGGTCTCCAACAATGCAACCTGATGTTTACGTTTGAACCCACCCTGACTTCATAACCACACTGGTTATTGGGAAGGAGGGACTGAGTGGCTTTGCTGCTGGCTTATACTTGGATCCCCTCCTGGTTAAAAGCATTAGAGTGGTACAAAGGAAGTCAGGGGAGGATTAGAATGAGAAATTCTTAGCTTGATGCCTTAATTAACTCACTATGAAGGGTCTGCTCTTTCTTGCTTTGTTGAATGTCTCCAGGATCGTCCAGTGGAGCACAAATTATTCCATCTGTTTTTTCTGTATGTACAAAGATTGTACACTGGCTGAAGATTCAGTTCCTGCTGTTTAAGGCCATTCCGATTAGACCTGAAGCTTCCAAATGCCTTTATAAATGACAACTTCAATTCCCCCCACACCCCAGCCCCAGTCCCAGCTCCCAGGCCCTCAGCATACATAGAACCTTTGGTCACCATTTACCCAAATGAAGAGGTAAGACCAGAGGCAGGAAGCAGAGTAAGTTACAGACATACCTCTGAGACATCGCGGGTTTGGTTCCAGACCACTGCAATAAAGCACGTATCGCAATAAGGCAAGTCACACGAGTTTTTTGGTTTCCAGTGCATATAAAAGTTGTATTTACACTGTAGTCTATTAAGTGTGTGATAGCATTTTGTGTAAAAAACAGTGTACATACCTTAATTAAAAATGTACCTTAATTAAAAAAGGCTACCAATCATCTGAACCAGCAGCAAGTTGTAATCATTTTGCTGGTGGAGGGTCTTGCCTCCATGTTGATGGTTGCTGACTGATCAGGCTGATGGTTGCTAAAAATTAGGGTGGCTGTGGCAATTTTTAAAATTGAGACAGCACTGAAGTTTGCCAAATAGATTGACTCTTTCTTACCTGAAAAATTTCTCTGTAGCATGTGATGCTTTTTGATAGCATTTTACCCATAGTAGAACTTCTTTCAAAACTGGAGTTAATCTTCTCAAACGCTGCCACTACTTTATCAACTAAGTTTATGTAATATGATAAATCCTTTGTTGTCAGTTCAACAGTGTTAATGTCATCTTCACCAGGAGTAGATTCCATCTCAAGAAACCACTTTATTTGCTCATCTGAAGAAGCATCTCCTCTTTCATTCAAGTTTTATCACAAGATTGAAGAAATTCAGTCACATCTTCAGGCTCCACTTCTAATTCTAATTCTTGTGCTATTTCCATCACATCCCTAATTACAAGTTTCTCCACTGAAGTCCTGAACCCCTCAAAGTCATTTGTAAGGATTGGAATCAACTTCTTTCAGACTCCTCTTAACGTTAATATTTTGACCTCCTCTCATGAGTCACAAATGTTCTTAATGGCCTCTAGAATGGTGAATTTCTTTTCCAGAATTTATTCAGTTTACTTTGCCCAGATCCATCAGAGGAATCACTATCTATGGCAGCGATAGCCTTTTAAAATGTACTTCTTAAATAATAAGACTTGAAAATCAAAATTACCCCTTGATCTGTAGGCTTTAGAATGAATGTTGTGTTAGCAGGCATGAAAACAGCATTAATCTCCTCGTACATCTCCATCAGAGCTCCGGGGGGACTAGGTGCATTGTCAATGAACAGTAACATTTTGAAAGGAATATTTTTTTTCTGAGCAGTAGGTTTCAACAGTGGGCTTAAAATATTCAGTCAATCATGCTGTAAACAGATGTGCTGCCATCCAAGCTTTGTTATTTCATTTATAGAACAGAAGAAGAGTAGACTTAGCATAATTCTTAAGGGCCCTGGGATTTCAGAATGGTAAATGAGCATTAGCTTCAACTGAAAATCACCAGCTGCGTTAGTCCTTAACAAGAGTGTCAGCTCATGTTTGAAGCTTTGAAGCCAGGCATTGACTTCTCCTCTCTAGCTATGAACGTCCTAGATGACATCATCTTCCAATGAAAGGCTATTTCACTACATCGAAAATCTATTGTTTAGTGTAGCCCCTTCATCAATGGCCTTAGCTAGATCTTCTGGATCACTTGCTTCAGCTTCTCCATCAGTACTTGCTGCTTCACCTGGCACTTTTATTTTATGGGACAGCTTCTTTCCTTAAACATCATGAATGAACCTCTGCTAGCGTCAGACTTCTTCTCTTCAGCGTCCTCACCTCTTTCAGCCTTCACAGAATTGATGAGCATTAGGCCCTTGCCCTGAATTAGGCTTTGGCTTAAGGGAGTGCTGTAGCTGGCTCTATCTTCTATCCAGATCATTAAAACATTTTTCATATCAGCATTTAATGCTGTTTCACTTTCTTATCATTCATGTGTTCACTGGAATAGTGTTGGGCCTTAAAAACTAATGACACCTTAAGTGACATTACAAGCGGCGCCATTATGGGCCCACAAGGGTGTATTAACGTGGCAGCCTAAGACGGCGCCGGGAGGAAGTAGGGTGGGAGTGTCTGCAGGAACCTTGCCTTAGCCCTTATTGGCCAAATACATGCTTCCGCGCTCGTGAACACTGTGTGATTGTAATAGCTAGGCAATGAGACAGGATGCATGCCCTTGACCTTTAAGCTTATAGGATTATGTTAAAACCTCCCCTCCCCATCTGCCTATAAAAGCAAGTGCTTGTGTGATAATAAACGGAACTGCTCGACAGAACCCTCGCCGTGTCTGAGTGTCCTTTAAGGGCTGGTTGGGGCCGGCGGCTGTGCTCACCTCTCTTCACAGCTCTCTTCCCCTGTCTCCTCCCAATGGGGACCGGCGGGAAAGAGGAATCCGGAAAATTCGTTCGCCCACCAAGGAATGAGGCTAGGGCTGTTCGGGTTGGCCAGTGGCGGACCTGACATAATAGCACTTCTAATTTCCTTCAAGAACTTTTCCTTTGCATTCATAATATGGCTGTTTGGTGCAAAAGGCTTAGCTTTTGGCCTATTTTGGCTTTTGGCATGTCTTCCTCACTAAGCTTAATCATTTCTAGCTTTTGATTTGAAGTGAGAGAACTGAGCCTTTTCCTTTCACTTGAATACATAGAGGACTTTGTAGGGTTATTAATTTGCCTAATTTCAATATTGCTATGTCTCAGGGAATAGGGAGGCTCAAGGAGAGGGAGAGAGTCTGGGGAACAGTGGTTTGCTGGAGCAGTAGAACACACACAACATTTATTGATTAAAGCTGTCATTTTATATGAGCATGGTTCATGGTGTCCCGAAACAATTATAATGGTAATATCAAAGATCAGTGATCACAGTTCACCATAACAAAATACAACAATAATAATGAAAAGTTTTGAAATATTGTGAGAATTACCAAAATGTGACACAGAGACAGGAAGTGAGCACATTGTTGGAAAAATGGTGCCAATAGATTTGCTCAGAATAGCGTTGGCGCAAACTTTCAATTTGTAAAACAACACAGTATCCATGAAGTGCAATAATGTGAAGCACAGTAAAACCAGGTATGCCTGCAGTTGTGTTAGTGTCTGTTGCTGTG
>NW_007733903.1:5986-7970 GCF_000696425.1 Galeopterus variegatus
AATAATGTGAAGCACAGTAAAACCAGGTATGCCTGCAGTTGTGTTAGTGTCTGTTGCTGTGTAATCTACAGATTAAAACAACACAAATTTACCATCTCATAGTCTCCATGCATAGAATTCTGGGCATAGATTAGCTTGATTGTCTGCTCAGGGTCTCAAGGGACTTGAATCAAAGTGTTTGCCAGGGTTGCAATCTCACTTTAGGCTTTCATTTTAGGGTTCTCTTCCAGTCTTGCTTGTTGCTGGAAGAATCCAGTTCCTTGCAGCTGTGCGACTCAAGGCTGCTTGCTCCTTCAAGGCCAGCGAGCAAGTCTCTCTTACTTCAGGGAGGGGCCCAGTCTCTCCTTCAAAGGATCCACCCAGAATAGTCTCCCTTTTGATTAACTCAAAGGTTACACCTGCAAAATTCATTTTGCCATATAATGTAACATAATTACAGAGTGATGTTCTGTCCTAGTCACAGGTCCCGCTCATACCCAAGGGGAGGGGAATTATGGAAGATGTTCATATCAGGGAATGCTGGCAGTCTTGGTGTCTGTCTTAAAATTCTGCCAACCAAAATAGTGAAAAGTACATGATCCTGGGAGTCAGAGACTCCTGGGTTCAACTCCTGCCCTTGGCCTTTACTATCCATCAATTAATATCACACCTCATCTGTCACATGAGGATAATAATGCCTACTGTGAAGTTTTATTCTACAGATTCGATGCAATGTGACTTAGCACAGTGCCAGCCACATGGTGAGCCATCCATAAGCAGTGATGTTATGATTAGAGGGCAGACACTGGTCTTAGCCAAAGAGGGAGGTGGTGGGCTGTGTGGAGCTACAGCAACACTGATAGGTATGGGCTTAATTATTGCTGGAAAACTTTTGAAAGATGTTGGGATATTTCGCAACATCTGTAAATCCATGTAAAAAGTGGGAATTTGTCAAATGACAGCTAGGTAATTTCACATTTATTTTTATGTTTCTGATTGGTTCAGCCTAAACCACAAAATTTAAACAAAGATGATGTTACAATGTGGCTCAGGTGGTGCATCTGATTATAAGATTAGGTAGAATATAAGTGATTTTCTCATTTTTGTAATAGAGTTTAATTTTTCTATTTATAAAAGTAATAGATGCAAATTATATAATTTGGGAACTACATGTAAATATAAAGAAGACAATCACTATTAACATTTGGTTTGTTTCCTTCCAGTCTTTTATTCTTGCAAAGTTTATGCTATATTAGTATTTTTCTATACCTACATTAATAGGTCCTCCTATTTATCTTAACATTAGATCATAGGAAGCTTTCTCCATCATTGATCACTTTTAAATTAAAACCATCTTTTAAATGGCTGCATCCTTCAGAGTTTGCAATTTTACATTAGTTTATGTGATTATTTGATTAATGTCTCTCTTCCTCAACTAGAATATAAATTCCATAAGGATAAGAACCAGGTTGTCATCGCATCATTGTTGTATCCCCAGTACCTAACAGTCCTTGGCACATAGTAAGGGAAACAAAAAATATTTGCTGAAAGGCTGAAAGAATGAGTAAATGACTGTACCTTGTGGATGTGCTATAATTTACTCTGCTGTCTATTGTTGTTAAACATTTTTTCATCATTAGAAATGAAGCTGCAGTGAGAATTGCACATAAATCATTTTCCACGTGTAAATTGTGTTGCTTCTCTCCACAGTTTGGAGTGCAGATTGTATGCTCCAGTTCCTAATGCANGATCAGTGATCACAGTTCACCATAACAAAATACAACAATAATAATGAAAAGTTTTGAAATACTGTGAGAATTACCAAAATGTGACACAGAGACAGGAAGTGAGCACATTGTTGGAAAAATGGTGCCAATAGACTTGCTCAGAATAGCGTTGGTGCAAACTTTCAATTTGTAAAAAAACACAGTATCCATGAAGTGTAATAATGTGAAGCACAGTAAAACCAGGTATGCCTGCAGTTGTGTTAGTGTCTGTTGCTGTG
>NW_007733903.1:9368-10963 GCF_000696425.1 Galeopterus variegatus
ATAGGTCCTCCTATTTATCTTAACATTAGATCATAGGAAGCTTTCTCCATCATTGATCACTTTTAAATTAAAACCATCTTTTAAATGGCTGCATCCTTCAGAGTTTGCAATTTTACATTAGTTTATGTGATTATTTGATTAATGTCTCTCTTCCTCAACTAGAATATAAATTCCATAAGGATAAGAACCAGGTTGTCATCGCATCATTGTTGTATCCCCAGTACCTAACAGTCCTTGGCACATAGTAAGGGAAACAAAAAATATTTGCTGAAAGGCTGAAAGAATGAGTAAATGACCGTACCTTGTGGATGTGCTATAATTTACTCTGCTGTCTATTGTTGTTAAACATTTTTTCATCATTAGAAATGAAGCTGCAGTGAGAATTGCACATAAATCATTTTCCATGTGTAAATTGTGTTGCTTCTCTCCACAGTTTGGAGTGCAGATTGTATGCTCCAGTTCCTAATGCAATATGTGAGTACCCAGCCATGAACATGAGCAGCAAGTACAGAAAGTAGTCTATTCTTGTGCGAGTTGCCAACTCCTCTTCCTATAGGTGTTAAAAAAAATAGGCAAGTGTATATAGTTGTTTTGATGGGAAGAGTTCAGTTTAGTTGGATTACCTTGGTTTGCTGATTATAATAGGGGGCACATTGGCTGTTCATTATTAGTTGAATTTGGACTTCTGGTCAAGATGGCAGAACAGACGGTCCCCAGCGTCACTCTCTCCCACGAATCAACCAATTTACAACTATTAAAAAGCAATGACAGCCAAGCTGGGTCTGCTAGAGCTCAGGTGAAGAGGAGGAGAGACCTACAGAGAGTGTGAAAGTGGGAGAAGCCATGATGAGAGAAAGAAAAACCACTCTGACTGTTTTGCATCCTGCCTGCTTCCAGGCCAGAGCTGCTGAGCACCCAGAGCAGGAGCTGGCAAAAGCCACAGCTCTGCCCTTTAGGTGGAGTTGCTTGGAGGCGGCAGGAGAGAAGAGGGTCTTGGTGGCTCCCAGGCCAACAATACCACTAATAGGGTTCCTGTGGACCCACATAGGACTGAGGAGCCACAACAACTGAAAAAAAGGAGCCACTCAGAGACTGGTAAGTCATTTCAAGGGACTGGTAGATGGCCCCTCCCATGGGAAGTGTTTGCAGCACAGGCAGTGGGGGAGATGGGCCCACCGGGAGAAAACTGAGGCACAGCAAGGACAGCTGATCTGCCCCCAATCAGCTCAGGACCACTCAGAGGAGACTGGTCAGGAATATAGAACTGTAGTGGGTGCAGTTTGATGAAAAGTGTCAGGCCCAGACCAGAGTTTCCACACAACCCAGGTGTACCAGACCTCACAAGACCGAACGTATCTATAAAGTCAACCATTAAAACCCGAGCTGCACAAAAAGCCTTCCCTAGGGAACGAGTAGCAAAGCAGCAATTTAGCTAAACCATAGGTCTCAAGTGCTGGTCCCAACAGGAAGTTCCGCCATTTTAGAAGTAAGCAAAGGACAGCAAATTAGTTCCAGTGCAGAGTTTAAGTGGTGAGGACAACAAATAATCCAACACAGACCTGAAAGAAAAACCAACATACCCACAGACCAGAGAC
>NW_007733903.1:11743-27340 GCF_000696425.1 Galeopterus variegatus
ACCTATAAAACCTAGAAGAACCAGAAGTCCACTGGGTTCCCAAGCCAGGGAGTGGGGAAGACTGGGAGACTCGGCCATGCCCCCCCAACACCCACAACCAGCGCAGCGAGGACCACCTAGCTACCACAGGAAGCACCCCAAGCTCTCCTGAGCCAGAGTGGTGGGGGGCTGTGGGACTGGAGGGACTGCTTGAGAAGGAAGGCAGGTAGTGTGGTGAGGAGCTGAGGGCCAGCTGGGACAGGGAGTCCTTAGTCCTACAATTGCAAGGAACTGAATTTAACCAACACACTGAATGAGTTTGGAAGCAATTTCTCTACAGAACCTCTAGATGAACGCCTAGCTTGGCCACCAACCTGACTTAGGCCATGTGATATGCTGAGCAGAGAACCCAGTCATGCCATGCTGATATTGGATCTGTAGAACTGTACACTAACAAATGGGTGTTGTTTTAACCTGCTCAGTTTGTGGTAATTTGTTACACGGCCATAGAAAGTGAATACAAGTTCTTACCCTCGTGTTAAACCCAGTAAAGCAGGCTCTCAGCATCATAAATTCTATAGCTAGTAGTTCTATATTAAAATTATCTATGAGTTTGGCTTCTAGTTCTTAATTCTTGGAGTTTTGCAATATAACTTACCATCTTGCAGGGAAAATTCCTGATTGCTATCTTCTTGAGGTATCTCCAATAACTAAATACAAAGATTTTTAGGTTCTTCAATCTCTTACAATGCCTGCAGGTGTCACATTCAAAATCAAAAGGAAATATTTGAGTCCAGGTTTGGAATCACTTCTGTTAGTAATAAAATATTGAATAAAATATTGTGCAACCCCCCGGGCAGATAATTATAAAAAGCTGTATTAAATAAAGCAGGAAATGCTAGAAAGCAACCGAAAAAGGAAAATAAACAAACAAAACCAAAGCTGACAATCAGAAAGAACAGAAGTGCTAAGAATTGTGAGTTCATAGTTTCCTTCACTGAGGGCACTGCTCAGCCTTGCGCTATGGCTACAGGAATAACATCCTAGCTCAATCACGTGGTTGTTGGCATGTATTCTCCAGTTTCATGTAATCTCCAATTGTCTGCGGTGGTGGTAGGCTCAGATGAAAAAGGACCAACTCTGTACAAAGCCTGCACATTGGATATGCAAGACCAAAACTTAACATCAGGGTGCCTCTGTCTGCTTCTTTATAAAAAGATAAATTGTGCATTTTAATAGTGATTAAATTAGTATAATGCAGAAATAACATTACATTAATGTAATACAGAAATATGTGTATTTATGTATTATATTAATGTAATCTTTTGTACATATGTATGTAGATATGTCTGTGTATATGTACATACGTGTGTATGTGTATGTAATGTTAGTTGAGATTATGGAATGTTATAATGTCATGGGTTTTAAGAATTAAAAAAAATCAAATTAATGTATTACCAACATTTAATTTAGGAAATTTATTTGTGAGTCATATAGTTTAATTCTGTAATTTGAATTCTAATAGTTGTGGCAATTAAACTCTTCAGTCTGAGGTTATGATCTCTTTGTTTATCTTAAGCAAGAAACTCCCCTCAACAGAAGAGAGGAAGGCCTCTGCCGTTTACTGTGTGGATTCACGTAACTTTTCTGAGCCCTGGTTTCCACCTCTGTAATATTGAGATAATAGTATCCACTCACAGAATTGATACGGGCTTTCAGTGAGATACCGTGTGAAAGATCAGTGCCTACGGAATGTACCAGCCTGCACAGGGTAAGGGCTCAATCGAGGTTAGTCTTATTTTCAGCCTCCAGATCCTTCTCATGGCCTTTTGCTCTCAGCAGAGTTTATCCTGTTTCTTCACGTTACATAGAAATGTGAAATATTTTAGGAGCCTATCTGATCCCCTTATTCCACACTATCTAAATTATGTATCCTTAAGGCTACTCAGAACCTTTTTCTGGAAAATGGTGGTATTAATGGGGGTAGACATTAAATAAGTAAAGTAAGAAGTAGTTTTCACTGGGGTATTTAAAGCAATTTTCAGTGGAGCCAAAGTAAATGGTAATTAATTAACTCCTGAAAATACTGGCTTTTCCATATGGTACCACCAGTCCCCATTAGTGCATACTTGGTATTGTATACTAAGTCCCTGAAAAGTATTGAAGCTATCAGACTTAACTGTCTTTTCTCATTTCTCATCACCAAAGATGCTAGGTTTGCTTACAGTCACATCGGAGATTGTCCACCCCCAACCCCTGCTGAGACTGCTTCCGTTCTGTATCACTTCTCAATTTCCTAAATCCCATTGTCTCTAGTTCCTTCTGTGACTGAAGCATAGGCTATACTGTGCTTAGGAGAAGATATATTTTTTTCCTTGTCATTTAAGGACCATTAATTTTTTTCTCCATGAGCAACACTTTCTTTCTCCTCTAGCCTTTCTCATTTGCATACACATGTAACCATTAATTCACACACAGAGAGGATCTGTCCTCTGATCTCCCCCCAAAATGTATAAAAAGTAAACAGGACAAATGCCATGAGCAAAGTTGAAATTCAACAAGAGCAACAAAAACCATGCATTGGTTCTCTTGAGGATAGTGTAAACATGAATTAAAGAAACAAACATGCTACTAGAAAATTAATGTTTAATCCCTGCTACCCAGGATCTTGAAGAAACAAAAACTCAACTTTAAGCCTGAGTCTAGAAGAATCTTCAAGTTTGTCTTCCTCTTGTTATTTTTCTTATTTGAGTCTTTTAGAAGGACTGACATGTGGTTGTAAATATTTGTCATATTAGAATGGCTCTGGCAAATCTGTCCTCAAATATGATCCCTCATCTACCTTCACGCCTGAACTGAGAGTCAGACTTTAAGTTTCTCCTTGGATCCCCTCATTGCAGACAAACATAACTTGCTCATTGAAGCCTGGAGGAAAGTCAACCACTAGAAGATGATCCTGCCTGGGGTAGGCCAGCTGGCTGGTGATCTAGGGTGTCAACAGAATGACATTTACCCTGGGGACTTTACCAGTGCTGTAATCTAACTTCCAGCTCTACAGGCTGTAGCCTTCGTCTTCACACTGAGAGTGGGCAGTAACAACAACCAGCCTTGTGGAAAATGATGGATGAACTGCATATGGAAAGGGGTCATGGGTAAAAGAGAAACTTAATTAAAAGTGAAAGGGTTGAATTCCAAGGATGAAGAAAAAGGCTCTACAGGCTGTAGCCTTCGT
The DNA here is from genome assembly GCF_000696425.1 of Galeopterus variegatus. Classification (NCBI taxonomy): domain Eukaryota; kingdom Metazoa; phylum Chordata; class Mammalia; order Dermoptera; family Cynocephalidae; genus Galeopterus; species Galeopterus variegatus. The sequence goes on from NW_007733903.1 coordinate 14,955, forward strand.
CTTCACACTGAGAGTGGGCAGTAACAACAACCAGCCTTGTGGAAAATGATGGATGAACTGCATATGGAAAGGGCTCATGGGTAAAAGAGAAACTTAATTAAAAGTGAAAGGGTTGAATTCCAAGGATGAAGAAAAATTCTGAAAGCATCACAGCATTAAAATAATAACAAGCAACCAACCAACAGCAAGAACAGGAAAAGGAAAATCTGGATGGCTCTCAGACGTCTTTGCAATGCTAGATGCCAGGAGATAATGAAGCACTGATTACAACAGTTGTATGGAAAAGGTTATGCCCCCAAATGCTATCCTTATCCAAACTGTCATTCATCCAAAAGCAGCAAAAGAGGATGTCTGGATCAGGACTATAACATTTATGCACATTTTTTAAAAACAAAATACTCTAAGAAGAAAGAGAATAAATGAGCCAGTCAAAATAAATGAAAAGCAACAACTACAACAACAAAACCCCCAGCAAAACAAATACAAAGAGATAGGAGGTAAGAATTAATAAAGATTAAAGCCCAATTTTCTAAATTAGAAAGCAGGAAAGCATACAATTTATATTTAATTCCAAGAATTTATTTTGTGAAAAACAAATAATACAGTTATTAAGTACTTTGATTGGATGAGAAATACATGCAAAATTAAAAATGACAAATATAAGAAAATTAAATCAATTATCCAAAAATACTTTGTAAAATTCTAGACTAATAATCGTCAAAGTCTCATTAGAAGATACTCATAAATATTTCTTGGCAAATTACCAAAATTGGTACATAATGAAATAGAAGATATCAATATATCAATAACCTTAAAATAAATCAAAAGCTTGTCTGAAGAACTAACCTCAGGAGAAGTGTCAGCCTAGGTGGCTTCACAAATCTTTTATGGTCTATCAAGGGATAGATAAAGGATGCTGTTGTTATTTAAAGTTTTACAGAGCCCAGGAATAGAAGCCCCTTGCAATAATTTTATTTATTTTTATGTGGATAGTGTAAGCATGGCAGCCAAAACTTTAAAAAGATGGTACAGAATTAAAAAAGAAAAAGACTAGTTTTTCATTTATATATGTGGCAAAGATCTTAAATAATATAAAATTAAATCCAGCAGCGTTTTCAATGAATAATTCACCACGACTGACTATGATTTGTGCTAGGAAATCAAGCATGGCACATTAGGAAATCTATTAATGTAATTCATAGTATTAAGAGGTTAAAGGGGAAAACATTATTTTCATAATTGTCAAATATGTATTTGATGGAAGTCAACATTAGGCTTTCAAAAGCAAAATCTTACTTAGGAATAGATGCATCCTTCCTTAACATTAGGGGCATGGGGGATAGATTTCAAGCCAACATCACCTCCCAGCTCACCAAAGATACACTAGGTTAGATGAGGTCAGATAAAATAAAACAGCAATACCCACTGTCATCACTACTAGTTAGCTTGGCTTTGGAAATCATAGTTGATGCTACTAGAAACTAAAACAATAACAGATAAAAGAGGCATACAAGTTGGAAAGGATGAAGTAAGTTTATTATTCATAGGAGATACAATGACATGAGTGACTGTCTGGAAAACCTAATACAGTCACCTGAAACCAGCTATTGAAAATTCTTAGAGAAGTTCACAAAGGTTTCAATAGTTGTTTAACTCTATAACAATAATCATTAACTAGAGAATAAATTGGAAAACAAACCTCATGTATAGTTGTAGCCGAAAGAAGGAATTACCTGGGAGAAAGCTTCACATGTCCTGAAGCCATAGTGACATTACACTATATGATTAGGTTCAGCTATTGATTCCAACTCCAGTTTTCACTCTTACTAGTTATATGACCAGCTAACTAACCTGAACTTGTGTTCTCTGTAAAACTGGGAGAATAATATCTCATGGAGGTTTTATGAGGCTCAGAAGAGACAATGTACCCCAGATGCTCAACAAAATGCCAGCACAAAGATTATTACTGAGAATATTCCCAAACTCTACTGGCACATGGTAACAATTCATCTCAGGAAAAGTTAAGTATCTTCCCAAATATGTACACATAGAGTATGCACAAGAATGTTCTTTGTGTTTCTGTTATTATAGAGAAAAATTAGAAACAACTATATGTCAACATAGACAATAGATGAAATACATTATTATACATCTGAATCATGTGATATTCGCATTTGTTTTAAAAACACTATATAGTAGTGTGTTCATTGACATGTGAGGATTGTTATGATACATTTGGTAAAGGGACAAGCAAAAATAGAACTTCTGATCCAATTTTGGTAAAAATTCTATATACAATATGCATTTAACTGCAAAATATTGGTAATGATTCTTTATGGGTTGTCAGATTTTAGGCCACTGTTTTTTTGTTTTTATTATCTGAATTTTCCAATACTATAACAAATATTAATTCCTTTTAATATTAAAAAAAGTTAGTAAAAAATAGCTTGCTTGAGGGCCTCTTCTGCACAATGAAATTGCTTGTCAAATCCTACAGGCTAAGACTCTCTCTCTTCTGACAGAGTTTGGTTGAAGAGAGGTTAGGTGGTCAACATTTATCTCTCAGTGTCTTTTTTTTAAAAAAAATATTCATTGGCAAATTAAAACCCATCCCCTATGATTAACACATTTCTTTACATATGTCAATATCGTTAATCAAGAGTTGCTCTGTCTTGGGAGCCACTCTGTCTTTGATGTGATTTGTACATCTCAGTTCTCATCGTCCATCCAACAAATATTGACTGAGCATTCAGACGTCTTCTAGGTACTCAATATGAGTTGTGTGCTGGGGATCCTCGAGGAATCCAGTAAATAACACTGCTCTTTCCTGACTGGGTTGTAAACCAAGTGAGAAGAAAGACAAAAGAGAGAGCAGATAGAGAAATAAGACATGTTTGCTAACTTCTTGCCTGGGGAGCAGCTGAGCCAAGGGAAGTTGGGGTCTGAAGAGCAGGCTCTCTCCCTTGAGGCAGTGCCTCCCCTCGGTCTGGGTGGAGAGAGAAAGAGAGAGTCATATCTCCTGCACTTGAGTGTGGCTCTCATGGGAGGCTAGCTCCTCCCATGTGAGAACCATAGGTGGAAGGCTATCTCCAGGTAACCGTTTCTGCCTCTCCTGAAGAAGAGTGAGGGAAGGGAGTGGAGAGAAATCAGGGCATGATGCTAAAGTGCATTTCTCCCTATGGAAGGAAAAGACCAGGAGTATGAACACCCTCCCCAAGGATGTGATTGTGGTCTTGAAGGAAGTCTGCTTCCAGCTTCAAAGTCATTCTCCCACTCCTGATCACTGCACTTTTGGCTATCTTTTGGGACTCCTGGTGGGCAGTACAGATTTTGCCCCTGGATGGCGCTAAAATGGGGCGGAAGAGTATATTAAATAAATGAGTTCTAAGGCCACTCTGTGCCCAAGGCTGACGAATCCTTCCCAGTTCTATTTCCTGTTCCAGATTATGTTTAGCCATATTTTCCAATATAGCCACCAGAGATACTACAGTAAAATTAAATGACAACATTAAGATACTCTCAATAATAAATATAAAAAACATACAGATGCCACAAATTGAAAATAAACACTCTCTTATTATCAAATTCCTGGGCAGAAATTAGTCCAAAAATTAAATAGCTTTGCAAGTTCAAGTGCAAAGAAATTTAAGTCAGAAGTCAAATGTGTTTGCCCTTGGGAATTAAAAGTGTCATAGAATCAAAGTTCTCTCCCACTTCTTATTTTGTTCACTTTTAGACAAGTGTGGTCTTTGGGTGGAACTGAGGTTCTCCCAGCAGCTTTCACTGGAATGATAATGATATCTTCAGGACCTCGGAAGATGACTTAGTCTAATGATTAATTAGACTCAATCTCTAATGAGCCTCACTTTTAAAAGATGACAAAGTTATTAGGGCACCAATGACTACTAGTGCTGATTCCGCCCCCACCACATTCAGAAAGCAAATCAGTCCCCAGCCCTGACAGCAGTTATTCCAGGTAAAACTTTGTTTCCAGAACACAGTACCTGGCGCTGCCCACATTCATGGCAGAGACTCTGTGGTTACTGGGGAGGGTGACCATGAGTCCCAATTTCCCTGGGACAGTCACAGTATATGCCACTTATCACAAAGTAATGATTGGTAGCAGCCACTTTCACTCTCGAAAGTGCTGTATTTGGAAAATAAATTATACGATTGTTCTATTGATAAAGGAAATCTAGATTTCAGCTTTCTCAGAAAACCACTTAATTTGTGCCAGTTTTGTGGAGTCTGCCACCTGAAATTAAACTGACCTGGGAGAAGATCTTCAAGCAGGAGGTTAATTTGGACAATATGCTCTTACCATACCCTGGGGAAACAAACAGCTGTTTATACTGTGTCCTCTCCCAGGGAGTGGACTTGAGACCTTTCTGCCTTCTTAATCAGTTTAGAAATTTGTTCCCTTTAATTATTCTTTTCACTATTAAATATCCTTTTTTCCTTTGCTCTAAGTATAGGAACTTAGTACTAGGAATATAAAATGAGAACCCTAGTAATGAGAGGAAGGCAGATCATGACTTGCATTTAAGAGCTGCAGATATTGTTTGCTCATAATATCTAAACAACCCGTACTGGGAAAGATTATTCTCTATCATTGGCTTTTGTCTTGTGTGTGACTGTGTAAGAAAATTTGGGTCAGTGTAGTTCAGGAAAAGCTGTACCCTAAGCTCACGGAACCTGCTAAAGGTCCAATCCAGCCTTATCTTGCTAGGCCCTTGAGGCCAGTATCTGTGGAGATCATGTTTTGGATCAGTGCTTGGATATGCACCTTCCTGCCCTTACCTGTACCATGGCTGGTGTCTTTGTTGAGCCCCAGCATTCCACACTGCTGCTTTCCTGAGGCCGACTCACTCCTGCATTTTTGGTAAGGGCTTTCCCAAGGCCTCTAGTTTAAAGTCTTGCTTTCGCAGCTGTGCCCTTCCCTAAGCAGTCCTCATCTGTGGACCAAGCCACCTTAAGCTGCAGATACCCAGCCAGGTAGAGCCCAAGGCCCCTGGCTCCTGGCCCCAGCAGAGGCAACAGAATAAAAGCCAAATTTTCAGTGGTGTGCTGGTAAATATTTAACAACCAGCTCTCCGGGGAAAAAAAAATCAAACCTGATTTATAGTGTTTGCAGATTTCTGTGGCCAATTTTAGTTTATGCTTTTTGTGTCCTATCTAATAAATCTTTGCCTAAGTCAAATCTAGAAGTCTGTATCTTCTAGATTTTTTTTTGTTTTTGTTTTTAGAGGATGTTTAGTTATTCAAGCACCATTGTTGAAAAGACTGTCTTTTCTCCATTGACTTGCTCTTTGTACTTGTGTCAAAAATCCATTGCCTGTATATGCGTGGGTCTACTACTGGGCATGCTATTTTGTTACATTGATCTGTATGTCCATCCTATGCCACCACGACACTCTTTTGATTAGTGTAGCTCTATAGCAAATATTGAAATCAGGTAGTATAAGTTCTCCAAATTTGTTCTTCTCTTTCAAAATAGGCTCTTCTAGGTCTTTTGGTTTTTTACATAATTTTAGAATCTACTTGCCTTCACTCCTTTTTTTTTTTTTTGCTCATTTCTCAAGACTCCCTGCTCAATGTCCTAGAAGTTTGGATTTGAAAGTCATCTTCTCTTGAAATGCTGGACAAGGCCTGTTCTTGTGGTTTGTTGCCCAGAGGAGAGTAATTGTGAATACAGCTCCCCATAGGTAGGCAGTCTTCCAAGAAAGAAAGAGAGGGAGAGGAAGGGCGTATGGACTCCTAAAGCCAAATTCTAGAATTAGGCAGATTTTCACAAAGCACTGGACTGGGCAGGCTGCCCCACTCCCAGTGTGCAGAATAATGTAGCTTGTTCCAAAGAGATGGGTAGAGAAGGGCCTCAGCTGTGCATGCTCTTTGGCCATTTCCCCACAAACTCACTAGTCACCTATCCACTGAGTGAATGAGGAGTGAGTGAGAAGATGGAAAAAGAACAGGAACGTGTGGTAATGCAGCTGCCACTGCGTGGAAGAACACAGGAGGGGTGGGGAAGCTCCAGTCTTCCCAGCAATGCTGACTTACACATTAGCGTGGAGTAGGCAGTCTTATTTCCCATTTCCATGTGCATAATGCAACATGGCCTTATGCATTTCACAAAGCAAGGACTGTTTTTTTTTGTTTGTTTTTTGTTTTTTTGTGGAGAAGGATGTCTTTTAAAGAAACAAGCGAAGTCCATCATGGTTTGTAGCAGACATTGCAGAGAATTTTATTGGATCTGAATTCAGCTGACTTCTTCATAAGTCATTGTCACACAGAAAGAACTCTATAATTTTTAAGGAGTTTTATTTATTTTATTTTGTAAAGCCTAGCTATAAAATAGCTATAAAATACCAAGACTGATTAATTTTTGAGCAAACACACCAACTTCTACTTTCAAAAGAGTAGTCATGATAGGTTCATAATTTCATCCCAAATCAGTTTCATTTCTCAAAGCACATCTCTTCCCCCAAAATATCTTCCTCAGTTATTTCTGGTGTCTGGTGGGTGTCTGGTGTGTTTCTGCTCTGGTTCTATTGATGCTTTACCATTCCTCCGTAAAGCTGCCAAAACCTGGGCGAGTGTGCTGTCTCTAGGAACCCCTCAGTTATTTCTGGTGTCTGGTGGGTGTCTGGTGTGTTTCTGCTCTGGTTCTATCGATGCTTTACCATTCCTCCGTAAAGCTGCCAAAACCTGGGCGAGTGTGCTGTCTCTAGGAACCCTACAACTAATCTTTGTGGCTCAGGATTCCCAACAGGATAGGGACAATGTTTGCCCTGAGCCTCATCTTCTTAGTCCCCAAGGAAGCCTGTCTCTTGTAGGTTTCCCAAAGTTGTTTTCCTTTCTTTCTTTTCTTCTTATTTTTTTGATGAAAGCGACCTTTTTTTTTTTTTTAATTTCAGAAGCTACCTCTTTCATATAAACTCTAGACAAACTCTTTCATTTTCTCTCAATACAACCCTGCTCCCTTCAACAAAATCCCTAATGGACATGGACTGTTCTCTTCAAATGGACCCCAGGGGGCTCACCAGCCCATCAGTTTCTAAAAAGACTTACTCTTTAGGTGTGGATGAGACACTGCTATAGTTGATTTCCCTTCTTTTCCTACTCTCAAAATAGAGAACAACTAAAGAACTTTAAGTGTGTTGATTTGTTGACAATTTATTTTTCTACAGCAACTTAGGCTCACTAAAAATGGTACCTCAACAAGGCATTTGCATTTTAAGCCTCATCACAATTGATATGAACAATAAGGCATTTGCATTTTAAGCCTCATCTTTGCTTGTTCTTGTGTTTTTAAGTGGCCCATGGATTTAGCTGTCTGCCAAAAAGCCCCGGAAAAGGCTTATACTCTGTTGATGTAGGTTTTAGCTTCAACTTCTATCCACAACATGAGAAATTTGAGGGACTTCAGAGGTAGGAAAGTGGCTAAAAAGATAACATTTTGGAAGGTGTTTACTGTGGATTGAGAAATGACAGACCATATTTGGTGCTTACCAAGTGCCAGGCACTGAGCTAAACTCTTTATATTCGATTTCTCCTTTCCTGTTTTAATGTTCTCCATAGAACTGATTGATTTTTGAAGCAATACTGCACAAGTTTATTTATTCATTTTGTTTCTTGTTTGTTTTCCCTCACTAGAGTGTAAGCTGCATGAGGGCAGGGATTGTTGTCTTTTTAATTTCTTGCTATATCCCTTGTTCCTACCTCGTGGGAGTCACTCAGAGATATCTGTTGCATTGGTAAATCTCTCATCCTGTGCAGTGGGTACTATGATTACTTGCATACATGAGAAAATAGGGGCTTAGACAGGTCTTGGATCTTTTCTAAGCCATAAACTTAGCAAATGATAGAACCAAGAATCATGGCGAGGGTTTAACTTCTGAGTCCCTAGTTGAACCACTTGTTTGCACTGCCTCCTGTGTCTTTCAATCATGACAACAATAACTTGTGATGTAGATATCCACCTTTACTGCTTCTGTCTATGAGAAGTAGAGAAAACTGAAGCCCAGAGAGGTCAAGTAACCTGATTCAGGTCACAAAACTGCTACATAGGGAAGATGGTCTTGAGCTTAACATTTTTTTTACTCTAAAGTCCATGTACTTTTCCCTGTACCATGACTCACTGGTTGAGAGGCCTTAAAAATTAGTATAGTTATCCATTTCAGGCTCAAGTTATGATGATGCTGAGAATCATAAATATTCATATATGGCAGAAAACAGCTATATGAAGTTCAAATCAAAGATACATGGTCTTCCTGTTACATGATGCAGAATCCGGGTTTCCTAGGGGTCCCCCTTCTTGCCATGTGGCATCCCAGGTGATAGGGAGGTTGTAAGCCCCGCTTGTATGCTCACCACCCCTGTGACAGAAATACACCTCTCCAGTTAGTGCCACTAAAGACAGATTTGTTTGCTGTCTGTTTACGACGGAGATAAGTCACTGATCCAAGTCTGGCTGGGAAGGCTGTACGTTAACCAGCCAGAGTCATGAAGGGTGCCATAAAAATGATGAGGAAGTCACTGAAGGCCCTCTCAGTGCCCTGAAGGCACTCAAGATGAGTGCTCTGTATTCCATTTTTGTATTGTTGTAGGCATGGGAAGAGAAATGTCAACCGCTGCTAAAATCCACCTGTCCAGATTCCAGCACGCACAGGCTCTTTAGGGAATACTGTGCTTAAGAAGTTAATAATGTTTCAAAATCCCTGGACTTGTCAGAATAATGAATGCAGCTAATAAACATTCTAATTAGTTAACCTGGAGAAAAATCTTTGCTATTGTGGAGTGGACATTTTCATATTATCCTGAATGTAAACATTACCTTATCATAGACTGCTGTTAAATGTTACTCTATATCTTTTCTCAGGTTTAGACACTATTATTGACTATGCAAAAAGCAGCAAAAAAGGACTTAATAAAAAGTGACAGCAGGCAGCTCTCCCCGCCAGCAGAGATTAAGCGTTTAGCTCTTGGCATTTCAATTACCTAAAACTAATGGAATAAATATTTTACAATATTATTGCCTTTTGAGGGGTAAAACACTCAAAGGAAAAAATATACATGAAATGGGATTCTGTTCTTTTCTTAATGAAATAATTAAAAATAGATTTAGTATCTGAATGTGATCATTAAAAAAATAAAGATACTAGCTAGTATCAGCATGAAGAGATCGGGACACAATTTCCTGTATGTCTGGCCTTCACTGCTATCATTTTGCCTCCAGTGTAACTTTAAAATAATGCCCTCTAACTATATTCATAAAACCATTTTAGCTGAGATCAGATGATTTTATGATGGCGTTAAGTTTATTAGGGTAATTTCCTTTTTTTTTTTTAAACGTGAGGCTAGTCAAGAATTTTCATCCTTAGAGAATATTGTGTTTTGGGCGTCATGGGGTTGAGGTTCTGTTAAGTTTACTTTTTGAATTTGCTCTCAGTGATCTTGATTTTGTGCTCTTTCTTGTCCCCTGGCTAATTTAGGGCAGGGAACACAAATAAGCAACAGCTGTCTGGAAAATGTGCTTTTTTTTCAATGAAATGATACTTCTTAATTCCTACTGCAGGGGCTTCCATGCAAAGATAATAATAGTTCTTCCCCATTGATATAAAAGATGAGGGTCCAAAGATAAATCGCACACTGCTAATTTCAGTGTTTGCTGTCTTTGGAGGCAGGGAAATGGTCTATTTTTCCTTTAGGTATGTCATCATTTGAATCTGCAAATGGTTTGCATACTCCATAATGTCACATTATATCTGATGGGGCCCAGTAGTTTACAGCAATTGTTTATAGAATTTATGATATCATGTGTGTGTCTCTGTGTGTGTATAAGTAGGGAAGTTTTATGATGAAACTAAAAATTCAAAAATATCTATCATCTGTTAAAAGACCTCTTTCCCTGCTGAAATTACTTGCCCCATACATGTGGTATTCTTCGGACATCCTGACAGAGGCATGGGTTTTGCATATTTTTTATATTTGTTGTGTCAGTGACAATAAGTTATTTTTATTTATTAAAATGTATCTACATATGTGGCAAAATACTTATCACTTCAAAAGAAGACACTTGCTACTTTATCCTTTTTTTAAAAAATGTGGATTTACTGGCTGATATGCATGGACTGAGAATTATTTTTGCAATTAATTATCTGAAAAGATTCCTTGAGCACTTAGGAAAAAATATATACTTGAAGAAATAAAAGGATTTGTTGGACACTGAAAGGCTGAGCAAAAATATTCTTGCACAGGGATTTATTCGATTTTGTAAAATAATATGAAGTAATATTATTATGCATTTTTTAATCTACAGATTAAAAACAATTGATATGTGGCCCTACATTAAGGAATCACTTCAGATCACTTGCCTAGCATCAGTACCAGAATCCAGGTCTTAATGCATGTCTTGAATTTGCTTCCTGAGTCTGACCTCCTCTCTGTGATTCCACTTCTGTCAACCAAACCCAAGCTGCCGTTATTTTTTTCTAAGTCACTGCAAGAAATGATCTTAGCTATTGCTCTTTTAGAATCATTTCTAAATAGTCAAAGAAATCAATTGAAGATGTAAATCCAATCCTCTAATTCCCCAGCTCAGACTCTCCAGTGGCTTGCCTTTATTCTAAAAATTAGATCCAATGCCTTATCATCCCACAAGTTCCCTCCTGCTATTTCTACACTTCATCCCCTATCATTTTCTGCCTCATTCTCTGTTCTTGTCACCTGGTTCCCTCTACCTGGAATGCTCCAACTCTACACCTGGGAATGCTATGCTCCCTCACTACCTCTGTGTTCTCAGTTCAAGTCCCATCTTCTTTTAAAGGCCTTCCCCAACACATACTATTTAAGCACATTTCTCCCTATAAGTTTTTAATATCTGATATTTTATTTATTATTAATTTATTTATACATTTCCTCTACTATATGTAAGCTCTGCAAAAGCAAGTACCTCACCTGTTTTAGTCACTATTCTATGCCCAGTTCCTAAAACAGCACTAGGCATTCTGTTGGTTCTCAATGCATATTTATTGAATGAGTCAATAATAAATGGCCCTGAAATTTGTTGGTTTTTTGTTTGTTTTTTCTACTTGTGATAGTGCAATCCACTCCTAACTCACATAATTAGCATATATTCTCTTCTTTGACATATTGATCTGAATGCTTAACTGGGAAACATTTTTATCTGATTCAGAGTGACTAATTACAAAATAAATGAGGACGATGTGAGGACTTTCTGTGACATTTAGGATGAATAACATTTGTTATTTTTAGTAACATGATGAACTGAGCATTTTTCTAAATGTGCTCTGGATTCCCCTGGGTAGCAATTCTCCTATGAACAGGATACCTGTGATGTGTTTATTTCAGATCTTCACAATGGACCTCATGATCACTTACTGGATTCATGGTTCATTATCCCACATGAATTGGTTGACTGATAGGATCAAAATTATGGCCAAGATTGACTCCCAGTACCACTCAAGGTGTAGATACTCCCGTCTTAGCTTTTTATTTTTTTCTTATCCATATTTGTAACCTAGATACTTAGGTACTGGGATGTCTGCTCTTTCTTTCATTTTTCTTCAAGGTCAAGGCAATCTTCCTAGGACTTCCTTCCTAGTCTTTGCTGAAGACTAACACAACCTTCAGTTTTTTCCAAAAATGTCCCTCAGATGTGTTTCCACAGTTGGGGCAGCTGGTAGCTTATACAACAGTTTTTATGCTTCTCATTCAATACTGAGTGTGTGGGTGGAGTGTCCTAAAAATTGAGTTTCTAGGTTTTTAGAAGTTCCAGGAAATCTATAATATAAGGCAGAAGCACAGACTTTCTGTGAAGAATGAAGGAAAAAAAGAGGGATATTGTGTAAGAAGTTTTAGGAAAGGTATGTATAGATTAAGCATTTGAGAAAAAAGATGATGCTCTTGAAAGAAGATTTTATTTTAAGCTCTTGGAAAACCTAAAGATAGTGTTAAAATTGTGGAAGGATTTTGATGAGAATTGACTGGGGGGTCTAATCATATTGCACAATGGATGAAATAAGTGTTTATACCAACTGCATTTGTTGACATCTAAACATATTTCTTAAGACTCCTCCCCAAATTCACTGTGTAAGAAATTCTCTATCTCTGGATGGCTTGTTGACATGGTCATCTGGACCTGTGGTCTTGCTTAGGTTTTCTCTACACCATGCATGTCCACTGTCTTCCACTTTCCTAGGTTCATTTCTTACCTCTGAGTCTCTTAGGACTTGTTAAATTTGTTGAATATTTCCAAAGATTCATTATATTAAAACATACTTAAACAACCAGCAATCAAACCATGTGGCACTGGAAGGGTAACTAACTGATAGATAAGTAAAAAAAAAAAAAAAAAAAAAAACAAA
>NW_007733903.1:27437-32013 GCF_000696425.1 Galeopterus variegatus
AAAAAAAAAAAAAAAAAAAAAAAAAAAAAAAAACCAAACAAAAAACCCAAACAACCAAAAACGCAAATTCCAGAAAACATTCCAAGAATATTCGTCAATTTAGCATTTTTAAGTCAGTGGAGAAAAAAGTGAATTATTCAATAACTAATGTTGGCATAAGTGGCTGGACGTTAAAAAAAGCTGAAGCATTAAAACAATTCTAGATGAATCAATAGCTTAAATGTAAAAATTACACCACATAAGTCCTATATAAAAATATAGAGGTTTTGGTTATTTAGGGGCTAAAGAAGGCCTTTTAAACTATAAAACCCCAGCTAGAAACCAAAATAGAGTGATTGATGTGACTACTTAAAATGACAGACTTTCATATAGGAAAAAAAAGTCATGAAACAAAATTTAAGAAAAGAATAAGTGGTGAAAATATTTGTAGTGTAGGTCAGAATTAATATCTCAAATATTTTTTAAAAACTCCTACAAAGCATTGAGAAAAAGATTAATACCGTCATAGGAAAAATGTGTGAGGGACATAAACAGGTAATTTATAACAGGATAAATAAAAATGGCTAATAAACATGAAAATATATTCAAAATTTCCAGATAGTCTATAAAAACAACAGCAGCTTTTTTCTCCCTCATTTATTAGATTTGCATGTAAAATATTGCTAGCACAAGATGTAAATAAAACACTGGGAAATGGACATTCTCAGGAACTGTTAATAGGGTAAAAATCAGTACAAATTTTCAAGGGTTGTTTGGTAGAAGGCACTAAAAAGAGAAAATTTGAATCCATTTTGACCCCAAAATTCAACTTTTAGGAAATTGTCTTAAGGAAATAACGAGCCACATGTCCAAAGATAAATGTTAAATAAGGATCATTGCAGCATTGCTTATAATACTGGCAGAGAAAGTAAGAAGATTCAAATTCAGTGTCCATTAATAAAGAAGCAAACAAGTATGATTCTTATTTGTTATAGAATAGTATGCAGCCATTAATAAGGATGTCAGTCTACATTAATTGACATAGAAGGACAGTCACAATGTCATCGAGTGAAAAAGTTGGCTGCCCAATGGCATGTATAATATAATATTTATTTTAAACTATTCACATATGCATTTATGTGGTCAATATGACCCATTATCTGGACTTGTTGTTCAAAATAAGATGTCATATCTTCCTTTAAACTTTCAAATTAAAAGGCTTGAGTCTCAGTTTGCCCCTAACCTTTCCACTTCCTAGGACACCATCTTCCGTGACAGCCTCAGAAAGTTAACAAGGTGCTTTTTTATGCCTATAGGGACAACTTTTAGCTCACTGATGGAGCCAGATCTCAGCTGTGCTCCTTTGATGCTGGCAGCACAAATACCATCTAAAGCTGTTTCCTTCGAACAGGATCATCAGTCACCCAGCCAAACCTAGGGGGTTGCAGCTTCACTCTGCATGTTTGACTTTGCTGGATTCACAGCTGAAGTACATGATCATTCCCATCAAGTCTGAGTGGCCTGACCCAGTCCGAGCCTCTTGTTCTGTTCACGGCTCCTGACCACGGAACAGATTCCTTCAAGAAAGCACACGTGGTCCTCTGAGGATGAGGGAGGAATATTCCTGCCAACCTAACTCTGAACATCCTTCGGCCTGGCCCCGCACTCTGAGTGCTTCAGTTTTACAGATCATGTCACTCTCACTCCTGCATCTCCCCCTGCCCCAGCCACTTTCCCAGGAGCACGCCGAATTTGGTGGATTCCAGTGTCCACCAATCGCAGGCTCTAGTGCCTGGAAATGCTCATTGGTCTTGTCTTTCTCTGTCCCTATGGGAATTTCTTTATGGCGGTCTTTTTGATCTAACTAAATCTACCCAACACATTTCTGTATCTTTTAATCTTATTGAAAAGGATTGTGCTTCAAAATTTGTTCTCCAGAAATTCTCTATGCTCCATTTGTAGCATTTTTTTTCACTTGTCTTAGTAATATTCAAACTCAGGGTTCCAGTAGTACATTTGGCAAAGGACAAATTCAAAGTAAAGTTTTGCTTGACACCTGCTACCTCCACTGGGGGAGAAAAGGTGTTGGAGACAGAGAGAGAGAGAATGGGAGTTATTTAGGGATGCATTTTCACCAAAATTTCATTTCAGGGGATATGTTTGTAATATCTTTTCTACATTTAAGTTAAAAATAAATAAGAGTGTAACGTTTAAGAAATAAGTATAGAAAGGCTATTCATTTTTTGGAAAAAAATTGACTTCTAAATCTCTTTATGCAAACTCTTGCTACGAGGGCTTGGACAAGTTATTCAATGTTTCAAGGCCCCAGTTAACCCATGATTACTTATTTTTAGCTCAAAAAATGTTCTCGTATTTCCCTAAGAGAAATAATTCACTGCAGTGAAAATATGGCAGAGAATTTAGAGGTAGATCCTATTTTACAGAGGTGGCAGAGATCGGGAGAAGGTAAATAACTTCCTGAAGGTAACACAGGTCATCAGGAGAGAGCCAGAGCCACACCCAAGTCTTTTGATATCCCCTCTCCCAGTTGAGTGACTGCATTCTACCACTTTCTGTGCCTGCTGGTGTTTTGTTTAAGTCTTTTGACATCCCCTCTCCCAGTTGAGTGACTGCATTCTACCACTTTCTGTGCCTGCTGGTGTTTTGTTTTCACTTACGGAATGAGAAGCTTGTGAGATAGTCTTTAAGGTCTATCTCAGCTTTCAAATTTAATGACCTTTGAAAAAATTAATGACTTAGAAGACACATGAGACTACAACTTGGAACATGTTAGCACTGCTAACTCTATTGACTTAAATGATCACATTTAGTCAGAACTGCTTCAGAATAAGATCTCTTATTTACCAATTGCAGAGATTTATTTCTTTTATTGGTCTAGTTAAAAGGCACTGGAAAAAATAAGGCCAGTCCCTCACTCTTCAAGGGATCTCTTATTTCCCTCCACTGCCTATTAGACTGAGGGTTGTTATAGGGTTTTTTTATTGCTGTTACTTAGGACACATTTGTAAAACATATTTTATGACAAACTCTTCAACCCTGTCAGCAATTATTAACTCATTCTGCTCTTTTTCTTCCCTTGTCTTGGTTCACCCTCATAACGTTAGACAACATTTGGCTGAGATGGTTTGATTTGTCTGGCATTCCCTTTCTCTGATTCGCTCATGTTCTCTCAGGACTTTATTTCCATGGTAATTTTGGGGGAGCATTCTGCTGGTCTGTTATTTTCAACAGAAGTCATTTAAACACTGTTCCATCTTAATAATGGATTTCCCTCTAATGTGCACATCATTAAACATATTATTTGAACTCTTCTAGAGCAAAAGCTCTTAAAAAGCATCACAGTAGTATTAGGATTGGAAATCAGAGGTCAGGCCTCAAGAGGAAATACATTGCTTGGTTGGAACAGTTAGTCATCCTAACAGAATTCACACGTAGTTGCTATGGTCTGAATATTTGTGCTCCCCTTCCCCCACACCATCCCAATTCATATGTTGAAATCTTAACACCCTTGGTAATAATATTAAGAGGAGGAGACTTTGGGAGGTGATTAGGAGCCCTGACAAATGGGATTAATGCCCCTCTAAAAAAAACTCAGAGACATTTCTCACTCCTGCCGTGTGAGGATGAAGCAAAAAACAGTTATCGTTTATGAGCCAGGAAGTAGGTCCTCACCAGATATCAAATCTGGTGGCACCTTGATCTTGAACTTCCCAGCCTCCAGAACTGTGACAGATAAATTTCTGTTGTTTACGAGCCACCCAATTTATGGTATACTTTTACAGCAGCCTAAATGAACTGAGACAGTGACTGACTAAATTTGGGTCCCAATCCTGTACTCTACCCAACCCCCATCCATCTCCCCTCCCTCTCTTTCTTCCTTTAAAGTATTCACTATATAAACTTTAAAATTATACAAGGATGATTAAAATAAAATGTGAAATCCCACTTCAAAGGATCCCCTATGATCCTCTCTTTAGTTGGAGACAGTAACATTTTGATGTGTAAGTAAGACTACTAACCATTTTTTTATATATGTCATATATATGTGTATATAACTCATATAGAGTTTTTCTTCTTTTGCATTAAAGTGAATTGTGATATATGTATGGCTTTGTGACTTTTTAAAAAAATTTAATAAGCCCTGAATATATTTTTGGATAAGTAGATATAGATCTTCCTCATTTTTTTTAAATCCACCCACGATAAGGGAGTACCATAATATATTTAAATCACTTTTCTATTAATAGACATTCAGTCTCTTTTCAGTTTTCTTTATAAAAACAATGCCACAGTAAATATCCTTTAAGAATGTGTAAGTATTTCCTTACAATGGTGCTAGATCTAGTTATGTACCGTGTTAAATTTGCTTGGCCATAGTTTTCTGCTGAATGCTACTGGGTGACCTTCCGGGAAGACAGCCTGGTGCTAATTATATTCTTATAGCCCCCAGGGGAGAGCTTTAATCAATGGCAAACAGGGGATGTGAGGGAGCTGGTGGGTACATTATTGTCCCTCCACCTAATGGGCTGGTACCTGAGGTAGGGTTTCCATAGTCCCCTTCAGGAGATGGGTGTGT
>NW_007733903.1:32405-38109 GCF_000696425.1 Galeopterus variegatus
GTAACTCAACATACTACTATGTTACTTGCTAGGAGTTACTTGCTATTCACCCACTTCTCTGTACCTTTTTCTTCCTAAGCAGATTTTCTAGACCAGGGTGTTGTTGAAGGTAATATCCTTTTTGAAAATCAATTTAGCAGAGTGATTCGAAGCTTTAAAATGTTTATATGCCTTTCATTAAGTAATTTCATTTTATGATTCTATTGTAAGGAAATGTTTCTAAATACTGGCCATAATATATCTATTCATGAAATAAGATACTTATGTAGTTTCCTGATCTCTGTACAGCACTGAAAGAAATTAATTCTGTGTATGCATTCTTTCAAAGTTCATCACTGTGTTTAACAGACACACCAACCAAGTTTTGAAAGGCTATGGCTGAACCTACCACCTCAAAGTAGCACCACTCCCAATATACTTACTTAGAAAATATCAACAACAATTAGGAAGATTATGCACATATAAAAGGATTCAATGAGGGACTGTAACATTTCAAAAGTTCCTTTTATTCAGCAAATATTTACTGAATACCAGCAAAGTGCTGGACTCTAGGTAAGATCCAGGAGAGCACAGATGAAAGCACAGCTTCTGTGCTTTTCTAGAGTCTAATAAGTGGTCATTCTTGGCAGAGTCAACCCCTCTTCTCATACATTCTATAAATGTCTTCACTGCAATGCCTTCATTGTTACAGTCTTCTCAGAACAATCTCCCATTTTAACAGTCAAAGCATCAAGTGTGACTCAGCTTAAGCTCTACCTCCTCCAAGCAGTCTTCCTGGATCTGTGCTACCCAAGTTCTAGCTCCTCTTTTTTCCCTGTAGTGCTGGCCTCTTGTAATACTTATTGTTGTCTCATCTTGTATACTGTGTGTGGCTAGTTTTTTTTTTTTTTTCCAGACAATCTTTTTCTGCTATTTAATTGATCTCAAGGAAGGAGAAAATCCAAGTTCATAGAAACTTACATGATTTCTATTTTTTTGCATACAAAAGCAAGTGTACAATTGCTATAACATCAAATAACAAAAATGCTGAATATTTTCAGGCCATTTTGAATGGTGCTCTGTACATATACATGAATGAATAATAAATACTTCTTCTCTATTACCTTGACAAACAGTACCACCAAGAGTTTTGCATTTTTATGTAACTACTCAAGTAAATGAGCATAAAGGAACGAGGAAACAGACAATATTGATGTAGAAATTCTTACGTCTTTCTGGAAAGTAAACTAATAGGCCCAAGAACCACTATAAATCACCTTCCTTTTAGCTATTAGCTATAGTAAGACCAATAATAGCCCCTCCCCCATTTTTTTCATAGACCACCAGTTCTACCACATTCAAGTTAGTTACAAACCTTCAGTCTGTTTAGTCATTTAAAGATTTGGGAAATAGTTTAAACCTAAACAATCATAGCAATACTGACATATTTTCATAGTTCATTTTTGTACTTTTTTTACAACTTTTTTACTAACTGATTCTAAGCCTGAAATAACTTTTCTTCTTCTTCTTCTTCTTCTTCTTCTTCTTCTTCTTCTTCTTCTTCTTCTTCTTCTTCTTCTTCTTCTTCTTCTTCTTCTTCTTCTTCTTCTTCTTCTTCTTCTTCTTCTTCTTCTTCTTCTTCTTCTTCTTCTTCTTCTTCTTCTTCTTCTTCTTCTTCTTCTTCTTCTTCTTCTTCTTCTTCTTCTTCTTCTTCTTCTTCTTCTTCTTCTTCTTCTTCTTCTTCTTCTTCTTCTTCTTCTTCTTCTTCTTCTTCTTCTTCTTCTTCTTCTTCTTCTTCTTCTTCTTCTTCTTCTTCTTCTTCTTCTTCTTCTTCTTCTTCTTCTTCTTCTTCTTCTTCTTCTTCTTCTTCTTCTTCTTCTTCTTCTTCTTCTTCTTCTTCTTCTTCTTCTTCTTCTTCTTCTTCTTCTTCTTCTTCTTCTTCTTCTTCTTCTTCTTCTTCTTCTTCTTCTTCTTCTTCTTCTTCTTCTTCTTCTTCTTCTTCTTCTTCTTCTTCTTCTTCTTCTTCTTCTTCTTCTTCTTCTTCTTCTTCTTCTTCTTCTTCTTCTTCTTCTTCTTCTTCTTCTTCTTCTTCTTCTTCTTCTTCTTCTTCTTCTTCTTCTTCTTCTTCTTCTTCTTCTTCTTCTTCTTCTTCTTCTTCTTCTTCTTCTTCTTCTTCTTCTTCTTCTTCTTCTTCTTCTTCTTCTTCTTCTTCTTCTTCTTCTTCTTCTTCTTCTTCTTCTTCTTCTTCTTCTTCTTCTTCTTCTTCTTCTTCTTCTTCTTCTTCTTCTTCTTCTTCTTCTTCTTCTTCTTCTTCTTCTTCTTCTTCTTCTTCTTCTTCTTCTTCTTCGCAACCAACTTCAATTAAAAGAGCTGGGGACAAATGTACACAGCATCACCTATAAATTTCTTAATCACGATGGTCTTTAGCACAGACATCTACAAGGCAGGGAAAAGTAACAACCAACTTCAATTAAAAGAACTGGGGACAAATGTACACAGCATTACCTATAAATTTCTTAATCACGATGGTCTTTAGCACAGACATCTACAAGGCAGGGAAAAGTAAACCATCCCACCCTCACCCATTCAAGGTCTCTGTGAGTACTCATGTGGATACATTACAAGGAAAGCAGCAACTCAACAGAAACCCTTTAGTATTAATATGAAGAGTGTATATATGTATACGATATAATGCTTATGAATATTTATCAGCCATGAAGCTTCATAAAGAGCTGCATAAAAATCTAACAGAGAAAGAACCATAAGTAAGGTACCAGCCATGTACAATAGACTAATCTGTGCTCACAAGGAAAAGGGGAAAAGACACACATGGAGCACCACTCAGGAACCACAGAAAGGAAAATTAGGAGTAGTGCTACATTTTACAAATACAACACATATACTGAGTACAAATGTTATATTTAAGAACTATGGAAGTAACGCCTACTATACGTACATCTTTTGTTCATATAAAAGGTATAAGTAAGATCTTAGTGTGAGAGCATGCTTTCTCCAGTATAGTGATATGAGAAAGAATGTAAAAGGGAATCTGTAAAAATCTGAAAATAAAGCCCTGAAAAAAAAGACCACTGTAAAAAATTTTCCCATTATTTAGAGTGATTAAATAAAAATTTAAAAGATATTAACATTTAACCTTTGAACATTATTTTAATTATAAATGCATCTTATCCTTATGCTGTTTCTGGTGACATTTACTATTATGTGAAAAGTACGCAAGCTATTATATATTTTCTAATGAAAAATGCCAAGTTTTTCATTTTGCTCCAAAGGTGAAAAAAATAAAAACATGTCAAAAACAAATACAATAATTGTTTAAAGGGATAAAATCAATTATAGTCATTAAAGTACAATGAATATCAAGAAGTAGTCAATCAAATGTTTTGAAGATATTCACACATGTCCACAGAAAACTCACAGCACAAGCAGGTGTTATTTACTTGCAGTTAAGTCTTTAGGAGAGCCAGGAAGCCATCACACTGGATAAGGATGTTCAGAATACATTCAGCAACTTTATTCAGATTTCACTCCCCCTCCGTCTCGAAATGTGTTCTTTCCCACCCTTACCCCCCCTACACACACACTCCAAGCAAGATCGTAAAATCTTGCTGTTGCAAACTAAAACAGACCATTATTTTTGACTAAGGACAACAGGATCTGGGTCACAAATCAGTAACTTAATAACTGTTACATTCAAAGTGGTTCCATGAGATTTTTTCCTATCATAGGGCCTTCATTTACAAATTCTTAAAGGTGATTTTCCTGTGGCACCTCTTTGGAGAAGAACACTACATGCCAGAAATTCTAGTGCCAAATATTTCATTCTCACCGCCACCAAACAGCAATAATCATGCTTATACCCATCGACTTTCCAACTGGAAAAGCCTGCAAATTATATTAACCTCAGTTTAGAAAATTCGAAAACAGACTTCACCACCACCCCTAAATTTAAAATGCCCTCTTTTAAAAACTTATGTCAGAGAAAATGTACTAAAGTACTAGATTTCATTGTCTTTAAAGAGCATGCAGCTTAGTGATAAGTGACTACTCAAAATAGAAACTCCCTAAGTTACGGAAGAACTGAAGCTTCTGCAAGGGGTAAAATGAACAGAAATTTTGCTTGAAGAGTTTATGTAAAAGCAAGAGAGGCAGTGGCAAGAAGGGCCTTATTTCAAATGTTTAAAATTCTATACCACTATTTTACATACTTGTGCAAGTAAAAATGGGAGCTGAACATCACTATCTGTTCTTCAAAGGCTGGCTGCTATTTCAGTTTTGTTGACTCTTCCTCTGTAGAGTTGCCATTTTTTTTTTCCTTCAAATGGCACATATTTCGGTTACTTTTTATCTAAAGAGTTCTCATTTGCATCAGACTGTCAATACAAAGAAAGGTTTATTGAAAGACATCTCTCTGAAAATAATCCTATGGGGGTGGGGGTGGGGTGGACTAAAGAATCAATCAACTACTTAAATGTCAGTAATCAGAACATTTCTTAAAATTCACAGTATCGGACCTTTGGAAGAGCTCTGATATTCAGATATCTGCAGGTCCTTAAAATTATTTCATCATTATCACATACCATTTCAATTTATATGTGCTTTGCTTTATGCCATTTATTTTGAGTTTTTTCTTACTGGAAATAGTGGCACAACCACAGTAATTTGCATTTCCCATTTTCTTAAGATTTGCATGTGCTTGTGTTTTGGAGGCCTTCATCACTGACTGTTTGGGAATTCCAATACGACTATTGGGCAGCTGTCACTGCAGGACAAATCCCAACACTGCAGCTTGGTACTCCTACTTGATTTCTTTTTCTTCCTTTCTGTCTTCATTTCAAGGGGTTGCTTCTGAGAACATAGCCTGCTACCACCCAGCACATCAGTTGGTTTGGTTTGGGGAAGTCTCAAATGCATAACATGATGGGACGGACTTCTTCATGGTGAAAATCTTTCTTTCATGAAGGTCCTGACGTTGAAGCCCTTTCCTGGTGAGGCAGGGGCTTGGACAGAGCTTACTTCTCCCAGGGCTTTTCAGAGCCTCTGAGGCTTTGGCCCCCTTTCCTTTTTTGCCCTGTATGGTCTAGATCTGCAGCCACTTGAGCTGAACAAGTCTATCGATCTACTTACCAAGAAGTCCTCCTGCTCATGGCATGGCTTCAGTTTTGTACTGTGTTCAGAAGCACTGCCATTTCCCGGAGATCCCCGGAGCCAAAAGGGGGCTGGAGGAAATCAGGATGATAGTATCCAGGCCCTGACCCCCTATCGATCTACTTACCAAGAAGTCCTCCTGCTCATGGCATGGGTTCAGTTTTGTACTGTGTTCAGAAGCACTGCCATTTCCCGTAGATCCCCGGAGCCAAAAGGGGGCTGGAGGAAATCAGGATGATAGTATCCAGGCCCTGACCCAGGTGGATATCAAAGTAAACTGGATCAATTTCTTCACCTTGAAGATTAAGATCTGGAGGTATGAGGGGAGAAGGAGAAATGGGAATTCCTTTGGAATCAGAAAGATCACTTGCTCTGTCCTCATCATTTTCTTTAATAATTTTCATTGCCTGAAAGTCAAAAAACTGTTTGTTCACTGAGGCCCCCTGACATCTGGAAACAAGTGGATTTATTTTGGGTTTTCCTTCCTAGGAAATGTTTTCTTTAAGTTTATCTTCAGTGGATTGGGAAACACCTACAACTTTGCTTCTCAGCTGAGAAG
>NW_007733903.1:38496-41637 GCF_000696425.1 Galeopterus variegatus
ACCCGTGGCCTTGGTGTTATCAGCACCACACTCTCCCGAGTGAGCCACGGGCCGGCCTGGAGTACTATTTCTTAGATCAAAAATTCTTCATCATTGAATCTTGAACATGTTTCTTATGCACATATGAAATATCTGGGGTCTTGTTAAAATGCAGATTCTGATTCAGTAAGTTTGAGGTGAAATCTTAGATTCTTCACAGCTAGCAAACTCCTAGGTGATGTCCCTGTTGCTGGATCTCAGATCGCACTTTGAGCAGAAAGTAGCAAGACTGTGGAGGGCCGGGACAACCAGATCACTCTGTTTCTCCAGCACCTTTATGAAAGGTGTTTAATAAATGTTTCTGGTGAGGTGGTACAAAGAAAAGAACACAAACCTTGGAACAATGCTGCCCAAGGTTACAATATCAGTTCAACCACTTACTGCTCTGAACAATTATGATCATTTTATTTATGACAGTACTTCAGAAAGTTTATCTTACAATTTTATTTTTCTACAACCTTTTTGAAGTACCTTTGTACCTATAAAAACAGGCTTGCAGAGTTTTTGTGAAATCAAAATTAAACTATTAGCAGAGAATCAAGATGGCAGAATAGATCGTCCCCAGTGTCACTCTCTCCCACAATCAACCAATTTACAAACATTAAAAAGGCAACGACTGCCAAGCTGGGGACACCAGAGCTCAGGAGAAGAAAAGGAGAGAGCTATAGAGCTCATGAGTCAAGAGAAGCCATGATGAGAGAAAGAAGGGACCGCTCCAGCCATTTTCAGTCCTGGCCATTTCAACCCTGGCTTTGGTGAGCACACAGAACAAGAGCTGGCAAAAACTGCGTCTGTGTCCTTTGTGCGAAGTCGCTTGGAGACTGCAGGGGAGAGGAGGGCCTCGGGAGTCCCCAGGCCAGAAAGACCACTGACAGGATTCCTGTGGACCCACAAATGAGTGAGGGATCACAACAACTGAAAAGAGGAGCCGCTCAAAGGCCAGTGAGTCATTGCAAGGGACTGGCACATGGCCCACCCCATGGAAAGTGTTTGGAATATGGGGGGTGGGGAGACGGACCCACTGGGGAACACTGGGGCACAGCAAGGACAGCTGATCCACCCTCCAATCAGCACAGGCCCACTCAGTGAAGACTGGTCAGGAATATAGAACTGCAGGGGGTGCAGTTTGCTGAAAAGACTCAGGCCCAGACCAGAGTTTCCACACAACCCAGGTGTACTGAACCTCACAAGACCTGGAAGTGCTTACAAGGTCAACAATTAAAACCTGAGCTGCACAAAAAGTCTTCCCCAGAGAATCAGCAACAATGCAGCAATTTACCTCAACCACAGGGATCAGGTGCTGGTCCCCACAGGAAGTTCCCCCATTTTAGAAATAAGCAAAGGACAACAAATTAGTTCCAGTGCAGTTTAAGTGGTGGGGGCGGCAAATAATCCAACACAGAACTGGAAGAAAACATAAAAAACCCCTAGACCAGAGATAAAGTTGTGATATTAACCAGTGAAGGTCTAACATCATCAAAGAACACCTATAAAACCTAGAAGAGCTAGAAGCCTCCCAGGCTCCTGAGCCAGGGTGAGGGGGGCCTGAGGGCTTCAGCTATGCCTTCCTGAT
Organism: Galeopterus variegatus; assembly: GCF_000696425.1. Taxonomy (NCBI): domain Eukaryota; kingdom Metazoa; phylum Chordata; class Mammalia; order Dermoptera; family Cynocephalidae; genus Galeopterus; species Galeopterus variegatus. The sequence continues at coordinate 40,109 of NW_007733903.1, forward strand.
GTCTGCATCCAGCCCAGCAATTACCGATCTGCACCAGAAGCCCCCTGGGCTCCTGAGCCAGGGTGGGGATGCCGAGGGCCTCAGCCATGCCACCTGATGTCCACATCCAGCCCAGTGATGACTGTGCTGCCACCAGAAGTCCCCTGAACCTGCTAGCCAGAGTAGGGGTGGCCCACAGGCCTCAGCTATGTCTCCCTGCCCTCTGGAACCAGGCCAGCAAAGGAGCTGGCCATGGACCAGCCCTCCTCCCACCCCCACCTCAGTCCCCCTCTCCTCCTTCCCCCCCACTGCTCCACAACAACATCTTAAAATGTAAAATAATAATAATAATAATAAATTAATTAATTAAAGAAATTATTTATTTTAAAGCACTTGGCATAGTTATCATATATAGCAAGGACCTGACCAATAAGAGATATTTCCTGTTAATGGCACTGAAGGAAATCTGTCCTTTCTCTACTCAAAGAAGTTTCTTCAGTGGACTGCTCTTGATATTGTGCATCAAATATCTTAAGGGGAAAGAAGGTACCAACATAAGCTTTGGTTTGATTTTTAAGGATTATTGCATGTCTATTTTATCAATTCTAACATATGTACCAAGAGATACAGAGAAAAAAATCATGCCAAGTGAAAACATGCCAAGTGTAGCCACATGTTACTTCTAGTCTTTCACAATATACAGCTGCCTTGAAGACAATTAAAGCAGATCAATAATATCAAAGCAGACAGCAATGTCACTCTTCCTGCCTCACTGCCTGTTTCGTGGAGATAGTGTCTAGGTATTTTCCGGATGAAGCCCTGGCAAAGCCTCTCAGTAAGACGACCCAGAGGGTGAATACAAAGAAGGTTGGCATGAGGCATTCAGTGCTCAAATAATTGCACTGGAAAAGGCATTTCATGCTGAAGAAAGCCTTAAGCTATACTTCCTGGCCCAGCTCCCCATTTACCTACTGGCAGAAAAAGTATCTCCATGTTCAGACAGTTTATATTTCAAATGGGAGAGATTAGTCATCTTCCTGTATGAATTACATTTCAGAGCAACCAAATAATTGGTGGGAGAAGTTACCATTTTTTAAGAATCATAGTTAATAAATGAGAAGAAACTATAAAAATAGAAAATTAAATATGCAAACCTTAATGGATTTAGACAATGGTCGTCAATAGTTACTAAAACCATTAGATAATAAACATTAGATGTTTAATTTTGTAATAGATGGATTATGCTGACATGATCTGAATTTACTAATCTTTCCATCATTAGAAGAGGGACAAACAGGACATTAGTTTTCTTTTGATGTAAGGCAATAGGAAGCATACAGAAACACTTGTTAAAAAGAAAAAACCTGTGTCTAATCATGCCTCTGGGTCTAACTCTCAGTTTACAGAAAATATGGGGGATGGAGGGTCATGTTAAATGACATCACAATGCTTTAGTCATCCAAATTCAGGTATTCTGACAAGTGGTTTAGTTTCTTATGAAAAAATAGCATGGAAAAGAGGGAAAATTGTTATATTTTAAGAGAGACTTA
>NW_007733903.1:42220-42749 GCF_000696425.1 Galeopterus variegatus
TTTAAAGATGTTTTCAATAATTAAGAAATATTCAATTAGGATTAGATATTAAGATTTTATAAGGGAATTATTGTTAATTTCATGATAAATCTATTGGAGTCATGTTTTAAAAAGTCTTATCTGTTGAGATGCTTACTGGAGTGTTTATTGATAAAAGTTGCCCACCTTTACTAGGAATCAGTGCAACAATGACAATTCAAAGAAGTAAAATACCTCACGTGTTAGATTAGCAAAATTAAAATGTTTGTGTTCCTAATTGGTAGCAAAATGGGGAATAAATAAAAACTCATGCATTTGAAAGGTATGTAGTACTGACTGTTTTGTTTTTTTTTACTGGCCGGTGCAGTGATCAAACCCTAGACCTCAGTGTTATCAGCACCATGCTCTAAACAATGGAGCTAATTGGCCAGCCTTGTGGGTATTTAAATAGTGGAACCACAGCAATATTTAGCAAAGTTGAGGTTGCCTGTTCTCTATTTCAAGAATTACAGAAATTTCCAGAATTCCTCTTCTAGTTCTATGTGTCAGC
>NW_007733903.1:43739-44828 GCF_000696425.1 Galeopterus variegatus
AGTTCCTCTGGCTTGTCTGTAACCTCCCACTCCAACAGTGAGAACCACCATGCACCATCCATTTACCTAATTGCTCATTTCTAGCACACATGCACAGCAGTATCAGAACTCTAAACCCACACCTCATGGGAAGGAATTTTATCAGCCAGTGTAGAGTGGTACAGTGCTTATGTGCAGTTCCTCTTGCCTTTAGTCTTACAGATTCCACTCATTTTGAAAGCTACTTAGGTAAACACATTTCACCCTGACCCTCATCAGTGAGGTTGTTTCACGTATTTGTAATATAGTTAGATTCTTTAGGCACACTCTGCATTCTTTCCTAGGATCCTCCAACCTCTCAAATGACTTAAATTTGCATACATTGAGGTTTATTCTTTGTGTTGTAAAGTTCCATGAGTTTTGACAAATATATAATGTCAGGTATTACCCTTACACTGTAATACAAAATAGTTTCACCACCCTTAAAATTTCTTGGGCTTCTCTTCTTTCTTTCCTCTACACCCCTTAGCAACCACTGAACTTTTTACTGTCTCTAAGTTTTGCCCTTTCTAGAATATCATAAAACTGGAATCCTATATTATGTAGTCTTCTCCGACTGGCTTCTCTCATTTAGCAATATGCATTTAAGGTTCCTCTATGTCTTTTTGTAGCTTGATAGTTTGTTTCTTTCTACTAATGAATAGTATAACATTGTATGATGTATCATGGTTTGTTTACCCATTCACTGATTGAAGAATGTATTGGTTGTTTCTAGTTTTGTGATTACTAATAAAACTGCTATAAATCTTTGCGTGCATATTTTTGTGTAGACATAAATTTTCAGCTCAGTTGTGTAAACAATTAGGAGTTCAGTTGTTGGATTGCATGGTAAGACTATGTTTATCTATGTAAGAAACTACCAAATTGTTTCCGAAAGTGCCCATAGCATTTTGTATTTCCACCAGCAATGAATGAGGATTCCTATTGCTCTGCATCCTTGCAAACACTTGGTATTGTCTTTTATTTATTTATTTATTTGAATTTATCTGTTTTTTTTTTTTTTCCCTTTTTGTCTTTTTTACTGACTGGTAACGGGATCGCAACCCTCGG
>NW_007733903.1:45326-50619 GCF_000696425.1 Galeopterus variegatus
AGCGGGAGCGCCGCCACGCTCCCAAGCAGCGCACTCTCCAGTGTGCCACCGGGCCAGCCCAGAATTTTAGCTGTTTTAATAGGTGTGTAGAGACATCTAATTGTCATTTTAATTTTCAATTCCCTAATGACAAAAGAATTGGGAACATTTTTATGTGATTATTGTCATTTGTATATCTTCTTTGTTGAGGTATCTATTCTGATCTTTTGCTCATTTTAAAATTGGGTTATTTTCTCATTGTGAAGTATTAAGAGTTGTTTCTATAGTTTGGATACAAACCCTTTATCAGACATGTGTTTTGTAAATATTTTCTCCCAGTCTGTGGCTTGTCTTTTCAGTCTCTCAACTTCCACTTTATTTTTACTTTTGGCACTAAAAGATGAGGGATGGTCAGCTACCTGTTATTCCTCTAATATGAGGGCACTTCAAAAAGTTCATTAAGGGCTGGCCCGGTGGCACACTGCTACAGTGCGCCGCTTGGGAGCGCGGTGGCGCTCCTGCCGAGGGTTCGGATCCCACATACAGACCGGTTCCCACTCACTGGCTGAGCGAGGTGCGGGTGCAACACCGAGGGTTGCGATCCCGTTGCCGGTCCCGGTCCGGTATGGGCGCGACACTGAGGGTTGCGATCCGTTGCTGGACACGAAAAAAAAGACAAAAAAAAAAAAAAAGTTCATTAAATAATTTGTATTATCTTTTAATTCTAATTTTCCTTAATTTTTTGAAGTACCCTCATAGCAATGGCAGAGCCAAGAGAAAATGTTTTCGAATTTGTTATCACATTAGAAGCTCCTGATAGTGTCAGGTGGGCTAATGTTCTTTTGGGCAAAGAAAGTCACACGATCAAACCCTGAGTTAATGAAATGGGGTAGCATATACAGGTGGGAGATGGGGAAGAATGAATACTTCTTAACAACAATGTAATCTGCCACAGCTACAATGGCTTTCTATTACCTTATTCTGTGGTTTATTTATTTAATTTTAATATTTTAATATTAGCATATTCATTATTATAAATCATAATTTTTCTTTGTGCTTTCTGCCTGACCTATCACTCCTCAAACCCCCTCCCTTCCTCACCCCTATCTGTAGTATCCTTAGGTTTGTTCTCTCCTTCTGAGAGGAGAGAGTACTGTTGTGGTCTTTCCTTCCTTCCTTTTTCTTTCCTACTTTCTTAGCACCCAGTTATGAGTGAGAACATGTGGTATTTCTCTTTCTTTCTTTGGCCTATTTCACTTAACATAATTTTCTCCAGACTCATCCATGTTGCTGCAAATGACAGAATTTTATTCTTTTTTATGGCTGAGTAGTATTCCATTGTGTGTATATACCACAATTTGCTTATTCAGTCATCCATTGATGGACTTGTAGGTTGGATCAATATTTTGGCTATTGTAAATAGAGCTGTGATGAAAATGGGAGTGCAGGTATCCCTTTGACATGATGATTTCCATTCCTTTGGATATATACCCAGCAGTGGGATTGCTGGATCATATGGCAGTACTATCTGTAGCTGTCTGAGGAACCTCCATACTGTTTTCAATAATGGCCATGCTAATGTACAGTCACACCAACAGTGCACAAGAGTTCCCCTTTCCCCAAATCCTCACCAGCATTTGTTATTCTTTTTAATAATGGCCAGTCTAACTGGGGTGAGATGATTACTCAGTGTGGTTTTGATTTGCATTTTTCTGATTGTTAGTGATGCTGAGCATTTTTTCCATGTACTGTTGGCCCTCTGTATGTCTTCCTTTGAACAATGTTTTTTCATCTTTTGCCCATTTTTAAATTGGATTATTTGGTTTTTACTATATAGTTGTTTGAGTTCCTTATATATTCTGGATATTAATCCCTTGTTGGATATATAATTTGCAAATATTTTCTGCCATTCCGTAGGTTGTCTTTTTGCTCTGTTTATTGTTTTCTTTGCTGTGCAGAAGCTTTTTAGTTTGATATAATCTCATTTATTTATTTTTCCTTTAGTTGCTTGTGCTTTGGGGGCCTTATTCATAAAGTCTCTGCCATCCTACTTCCTGGACTAATTCCCCTCTGTTTTCCTTTAGTAATTTTATGGTTTGGGCTCTTATATTTAAATCTTTAATCCATTTTGAGTTGATTTTGATATATGGTGAGAGGTACAGAGTCAGTTTCGTTCTTCTGCATGTGGATATCCGATTTTCCAGAACCATTTATTGAAGAGGCAGTCTTCTCCCCAATGTATGTTCTTGGTGCCTTTGTCAAAGATCAATTTGTTGTAAGTATGTGGGTTGATTCCTGTGTTTTCTATTCTGTTTCATTGATCTGAGTGTCTCTTTTTATGCCAGTACCATGCTTTTTTTGGTTACAATAGCTTTGCAGTGTAATTTGAAGTCAGGTAGTGTTATGCCTCTGGTTTTATTTTATTTTTTCCTCAGGATTGTATTGTCTATTTGGGGTCTTTTGTTGTTCCCTATGAATGTTAGGATTATTTTTTCTATTCCTGTGAGGAACATCATTGGTATTTCGATGGGGATTACATTGTATCTGTAAATTGCTTTGGGTAGAGTAGCCATTTTCATGATGTTAATTCTTCCCATCCACGAGCATGGTATGTCTTTCCACCTTTTTGCATCCTCTTTAATTACTTTCAGTAGTGTTTTGTAGTTCTCATTGTAGAGATCTTTCACCTCCTTGGTTAAATTGATTCCTAGGTATTTTTATATTATTATTTTGGCAACTATTATAAATGGGCTTGCTTTCTTAATTTCTTTTTCTGCTAGTTCATTACTGGTGTATAAAACTGCTACTGATTTTTGGGTGTTGATTTCGTATCCTGCAACATTACTTAAATTGTTCATCAGCTCTAAGCGTTTTTTGGTAGAGTCTTTAGGTTTTTCTATTTATAAGATCATATCATCTACAAACAGGAATAGGTTGATGTCATCCTTTCTAATCTGGTTGCCCTTTATTTCTTTCTCTTACCTGATTGCTGTGGCTACTACTTCCAATACCATGTTAAATAGGATTGGTGAGAGTGAGCATCCTTGTCTTGTTCTTCTTAAGGGAAAAGCTGAACAGCTTTCCCCCATTCAGGATATTGGCAAATGGTTTGTCATAAATGGCTTTTATTGTATTTGAGATAATTTTCTTCTATACCTAATTTGCTGAGAGTCTTTATCATGAAGGGATGTTGAATTTTGTCAACTGCTTTTTCTGCATCTATTGAGATAATTGCATGGTTTTTGTCCTTGATTTTATTGATGTGATGTATCACATTTACTGACTTGCATATGTTGAACCATCCCATTATCCCTGGGATGAATCCAGCTTGATTATGGTATATATATTTTTTGATGCATTGCTGTAATCTGATTGCTAATATTTTGTTGAGGATATTTGCAGCTGTGCTCACCAAAGATATTGGCCCGTAATTTTCTTTTCTTTTCTTTTTTTTTTTTGTATCTTTATCTGGTTTTGGTGTCAGGGTGATTTTGGCATCATAGAATGAATTTGGGAGAATAGCTTCTGTTTCAATTTTTTGGAATAGTTTGAAGAGAAGTGGTATTAATTCTTCTTTAAAGGTTTGATAGAATTCAGTTGTAAAGCCATCCAGTTCTGGGCTTTTCTTTGTTGGAAGATTGCTGATTAATCTTTCAATCTCATTGCTTGTTATTGGTCTGTTCAGGTTTTCTATTTCTTGTTGGTTCAGTCTTGGTAGTTTGTATGTGTCCAGGAATTTATCCATTTCCTACAAATTTTCATATTTGTTAGCATACAGTTGTTTATAATAATCTCTAATGATTATTCATATTTCTGTGGTATGGGTTGTAATTTCTTCTTTGCCATTTCTGATTTTTGTTATTTGGGTCTTCTCTCTTCTTTTTTTGTTAGCCTATCTAATGGTTTGTCTATTTTATTTATCTTCTCACAAAAACAACTTTTTTGTTTCATTGATCTTTTGTATCATTTTGGGGGGGGGATCTCTATTTCATTTAATTCTGCTCTGATCTTAATTATTTCTTTCTGGCTACTACTTTTAGAATTGGATTGTTGTTGTTTTTCTAGTTCTTTGAAGTGTAGTGTTAAGTCATTTATTTGGAGTTTTTCCATTCTTTCAATGTAATCATTTATTTCAATAAACTTCCCTCTTGGTACTGCTTTCATAGTATCCCACAGATATTGGTATGATGTATCTTTATTTTTGTCAGTTTCAAGAAATTTTTTGATTTCTTGTTTGATTTCTTCTTGTGCCCTTAGATCATCCAAGAGCATGTTGTTTAGTTTTCATGTACTTGCATAGTTTCCAGGGTTTTGCCTGTTATTGATTTCCAGTTTTAATTCATTGTGCTCTGAAAGATTCTTGGAGTGATTGTAATTTTTAAAAAATTTGCTGAGACTTGATTTGTGACCTAACATGTAGTTTATCCTGGAGAATGTTACATGTGCTGATGAGAAGAATGTGTATTCTCTAGTTGTTGGATGAAATGTTCTGTAGATGTCTGGCAGGTTCAATTGGTCTAAGGTGTAGTTTAAATACTGTGTTTCTTTGTTGATTTGTTGCCTGGAAGATCTGTCCAATGCTGAGAGAGGGATGTTCAGGTCACCCACTATTCTTGTATTAGGGTCTATCTCTCTTTTTAGGTCTAAGAGTGTTTGCTTTACATCTGGGTGCTCCAGTGTTGGGTTCACACATATTAATGATTGTTATGTCTTCTAACTGGATAGATCCTTTTATGATTATGTTTTGGCCTTCTTTGTCTCTTTTTATGGCTTTTGGTTTAAAGTCTATTTTATCCAATATAAGAATATCTATACTTGCTCATTTTTGGTTTCCATTTGCATGATATATCTTTCTAGACAACATATAGTTGGGTCTAGCTTTTTTTTTTTTTTGACCAGTAAGGGGATTGTGAACCTTGGCATGGTGTCGTCTGCACCACACTCAGCCAGTGAGCGCACCAGCCATCCCTATACAGGATCCAAACCTGCGGCCTTGGCACTACCAGCACCACACTCTCCTGAGTGAGCCACTGGGCTGGCCCTGGGTCTAGCTTTTTAATTCAGTTAGTCAGTCTGTGTCTTTTGAGTGGGGAGTTTAATCCATTTACATTTAGGGTTGTTACTGACAAGTATTGCTTTACTCATGTCATTATATTACTTTTTGTTTAGATATTTTAAATATCATTTGTTCCTTCCCCTTTTATTTTTCATCTTCAATGTTAGTTGGATTTTTGAGGTGGCATAATTTAGCTTCTTTCCCTTTCTCATTTACATTTTGATTTTAATGGCGGGTTTTGCTCTTTCTTGTGAATTC
>NW_007733903.1:51210-60858 GCF_000696425.1 Galeopterus variegatus
GGTAGTGAACTCCAATAATTTTTGTTTGTCTGGGAAATACACTATTTCTCCGTCATTTCTTAAGCATAACCTTGCTGGGGATAGAATTCTTGGCTGGCAATTGTTTTCTTTTAGTATTTTGAACATGTCATTCCACTTTCTTCTGGCCTTTAAGGTTTCAGTTGAGAAGACTACTGTTAGTCTATCGAGGACTCCCTTATAGTTAACTTAATGCGTTTTTCTTGCTGCTTTTAGAATTCTGTTTTTGTCTTTGAGCTTTACCAGTGCAACTACAATGGGTCTTGGAGAGGATCTTTTTATACTGAATCTGTTTGGGGATCTTTGGGCTTCCTGGATCTGAAGGTCTGTATTTCTCCCTATACCTGGGAAGTTTTCTGTTATTATTTCCTTGAATAGGTTTTACATTTCTTTTCCTTTCACCTCCCTTTCTGGAATACCCATGATTTGAATGTTCGTGCACTTGAGATTGCTCACTTTCTTAGATTTTCTTCATTTTTNCCCATGATTTGAATGTTCGTGCACTTGAGATTGCTCACTTTCTTAGATTTTCTTCATTTTTAAAAAATTCTTTTTTCCTTTTTTTCTCTGCTTCGGTTATTTCAAAAATACCATCTTCAAGGTCTGAAATTCTTTCTTCTGCTTGTCCTACCCTGACACTCAAGCTTTCTGTTCTGTTTTTTATTTCATTGGACAAATCCTTCAGTTCTAGAGTCTCTGCTACATTCTTTTTAAAGGTATTAATGGCTTTGTAAATTTCCTCCTTCATATCCTGGAGATTTTTTTCTTGTTTCATTGTGTTCTCTAATTGATTCTTCTCTTATCTCTTTGAATTTTCTTAAGGTCAGTGCTTGGAATTCCTTTTCAGACATTTCAAGGGTTTCCTGCTTTATGGTTATATGCAGGCAGGACCAGTGCTCACCTGGTCTCCTGCTCAGGTGGTGAGAGGGCCTTCTGAGACTCAAATGGCATGAGATGGTGCTCACCTGATCCTTCCATGGTTTATTTAATGTTGGGTAATTCTTCAACCATTCTGGAAGATCCTAATCCACCCATGATTTGAATGTTCGTGCACTTGAGATTGCTCACTTTCTTAGATTTTCTTCATTTTTTAAAAATTCTTTTTTCCTTTTTTTCTCTGCTTGGGTTATTTCAAAAATACCATCTTCGAGGTCTGAAATTCTTTCTTCTGCTTGTCCTAGCCTGACACTCAAGCTTTCTGTTCTGTTTTTTATTTCATTGGACAAATCCTTCAGTTCTAGAGTCTCTGCTACATTCTTTTTTAAGGTATTAATGGCTTTGTAAATTTCCTCCTTCATATCCTGGAGATTTTTTTCTTGTTTCATTGTGTTCTCTAATTGATTCTTCTCTCATCTCTTTGAATTTTCTTAAGGTCAGTGCTTGGAATTCCTTTCGGACATTTCAAGGGTTTCCTGCTTTATGGTTATATGCAGGCAGGACCAGTGCTCACCTGGTCTCCTGCTCAGGTGGTGAGAGGGCCTTCTGAGACTCAAATGGCATGAGATAGTGCTCACCTGATCCTTCCATGGTTTATTTAATGTTGGGTAATTCTTCAACCATTCTGGAAGATCCTAATCTGAGAAAGCAACCAAAACTCTATTTCCATCTTTTGTATAATTTTAATTCCCAGACATTGTTTAGTTGATCATTGTTACATATATACGAACTCACTCAACATATTCCTTTTAAGTCCAATTCAGGGAAAAAAGCTGGTCTCCCCCAACACTCTTTTCAAAGTTTACAACATGTAATTCTGTTGTATAATAATTTTCACAGTTGTGTAACAACTTTATAACATATTGGTTGCTTACTATCAGTCATTTTTAAAAAATCATGGCTTCTCCAGTCATTCTTTGTTTATCAAAATTATTTTATAAAGTGGCTTACTCCCTGTATATTTGAAAATGATGTTTGCTCCTTTCTACTTGAAAAATAATCTGGTTGAATGTAACTTTTTGGATCACATTGTCTTGCCCTGATAACTTTGTACAAGTTGCTTCATTGTCATTATTATTGTTGTGGTGGTTATTGTTAATATTATTTTTATGTTCTATTTTAAAAATTAAAACCTTATGGAGATTCAAAGTCTGACTGTCATCCCAATTTTAGCCCATTCTTCAAAGGTAAGCAATGCTATCACCTTTGTGTGCTATCATTCAAGACCATTTTATATGTCTTTAGTTCCACAAATATGAGGGTACTTCAAAAAGTTTATGGAAAGATTTATATTATCTATCAATTCTATTTTTCCATGAACTTTTTGAAGTACCTTCATACTATATATTATTTTATTTCTCCTAGCATTGCACACCACTATGTAAAACTCTGAGAAAAATTTAACTTTTGAACATAATTAATTTTTTGCTCAGATGCACCCCTCCTTGGGGATCTTTCTTAAATCCTTGAAGTTTGGTAACATCTTTAGACAACAGCCAACCCCAGAATAAGCCTATACAAATATAACTGTCTGGAACATATATGATAAGGAGCTGGAGAAATGAACCAGCAGAAGACCAGCTTAAATCCAGATATGTTGTTTCCGAACACCTTTTCACCAACTCTGCCCCAAGCTCTGTGCTCTCAGAGAGCAGCTAAGCACCTCCCTGAGGAAGTGTGAAAACTGTGTCAAATAGTTCAGTCCTGTATGTCACAAGTCTCCCTCCCTTTCTTTCTCTCATTTTAGTATTTATCTTCTTTCAACCAATTGTAAGAAGGAGCTGCAACACAGAAAGCCTACCCAGTCCCAGCAGAATCTGGCCCCTTGAGAAGATAGCATGCATGCTGATGTCCTCATTTGTCCTTCTCTCCTAACCCTCGGAGTGGCAGGAACCCAGTTTTTGGTCAATAGCTCCCCAAAGCCCCTGTCCTTGCTGTTCTAAATAAGACAGTTGAATCTTCAAGTCCTTGCTACATAATATTGAACATTTTCTGTCATGTGAAAACAAAAAAGGTACATGTTACCATGTTATAAGACTATGTCTTCTATAAATTTGATATAAATTTAACATATAGGTTGTGGATATCTTCTAAGTTCAATGAAGATGGGATTCCCTATCTTTCTCATTGTTTTTTTAGTTTTTTTTTTTTCCTGTGTAGCAGACAGGTCTTTATTTCACCATTTCTAACCAGATGTTTCTCTAAGTTTTAAGATATGTTTTTCTAATTTTAGGAGTACATAATTTTGTATAGACAAGAAACTTGGAAAAAAAAAACAATAAAACACAGGGCTAAATGAATAAACACATAAATAAATAACATGACCCATTACCCACTATGTAGACAAGCACTGCTTATCAGATAACTTTAAATACTTGGGTGCATGTCCATGGCTTTCTAAGTTGCAAAAAGTCCTGTAGATAGCAAACTTGTTTAATTTTCCTTAACCAAATATCTAATTGATTACCTTATGACAAATAAACACAAAATATAGTCAGTTTCAAAGTGATTAGTTAATTGATCAGTCAAGAAATATTAGTCTAAGACTATTAGTTAGTGATATAAAAATCATGAATAAAAACACAATTAAGAATGGTTGACTTAGGTCTGGGGATGGAGAGGGGGGAGAGGTAAGTCAGGAGATTTGTTTTTAAACCCTAAGCTTTTCTTTACTATCTGATTTTTAAAAACATGTAAATGGGTTATTTTGATGAGATAAAAATCTTTCATTAAAAATAATAAGAAATGAAAATAAATTAGCTGCTATTGAAAATAGGTATAGTTTTTTTGTGAAAATTCTTTACATTTTGTTAAATGTTTATCAGTATTTAAATTTACACATTAAATTAAGTTATGTATTAGGGATTAAATGAAGAATAATGCTTAGATCTCTATTTTGGTTATGTGTTTAAACATAAGCATTTCTTGGCTACTGATAGACTGTGCCTTATTTCTCTAATACTTTCTGATTCCTTGTGTTTACATCACATGCCTTAGTACTGTGTTTTGGATTATGTGAGCCAAAGTACACAAGTTAGTCATAAAGTCATGTATATTTCACTTTACTGTTTCTCATAGAGTCTTTTGGTGAACGTGGAAAACATTCTTTATACTCCATGGGTGTCCCCATTTTTGGATGTGTGACTCAGTTTTTCAGAGTATTCCTACTATTTCTCTCAGCAGCCCATAGTAAACAATTTCCTAGTCATGCTCCTTGTCACCCAGTGGAGGACTGTTGACTTTGAAAGAAAAAGAAAGCAGAGGCAAGTGATATAGATATCAGATTTCCAGGTCCAGACATCACCACAAGTTTTGAGTTTCCTCGGATCACATTTTCCTCACCTACATATGCAGGGTGTTAAACTGAGTAACTGGTAAGGTCCACCAGGAATCTAAAATGCTCAGATTCTACAAAAAGGTGGAAACAATGTCATTTATGTCACACAGTCTGATTTACCCAAACAGTGATGCCAGATTACGCAAGGCCTCTATCTTGCACCTCTAGTAGGAAAATACAGGTAGGAATTCACACAGATGCACCTCTATGGAGTATTTCAAAGGAGAGGGATATGTGGGCATGATGTCATTGAAAAGAGAAAATACGGAAGCAAGATAATTTGGCTGCTATCAATTTTTGAAATATAAAGATGGGAGAGTACTTGGGTGTTGCTGGAGTTGTGGAAATAAATGGGAGGTTTATCCCACAAACTCAATTTCTTTAAATGCCTAGAGAGACTCAAGGCTTCCTGCAAAACAAAACGAAAAAAACCCACTTGCTTAACCGCCCCTTCATTTCATAAGCATAATAATTAGAGCAAGGTATGAATAATTAGGAGCTTTGCAAGGTCAGATCAATCATAAAAACTGAAGAAATTTAATTCCTCAGTCCCTGCAAAAACCTAACAGTAAGCTAAGTCCATCTCTCCATAGGTATAAAGATTCAAGTATTCCCTCAATCAGAATTTTAAGTTCAAATGATTCCAAAAGCAAAATAAAACAAAACAATAAAAAACCCTTGGCATTTGCATTACATTTGTTTTGTATCCTTTATTATCATTATTTCATCCTCTCACAAACCATTCCAAGTAGGCACAACAAGGTTTATTTCCCGCATTGAGAGACAGGGTGGTTGAAGGACAGAAAGATTGCATGACTTGCCTTATATTATGCAGCAATTTTTCACAGAGGTAGGACTAGAACTTGAGGTTTCTGACCCTTTGGCAATTTCTCCTGACTGTTTGCTTTGTTGCTCCTCAAATTCATTCACACAGGTATTCCAGGAGATAATCTATACCAAATGCCTTGTAACAGTAGCTACTCCCTTAGTTTCAGCCACTCCCTTTAAAGTCTCACTCTCTGTATTGTAAGCCCTTTTCGGGCAGAATTTTTCTCAATGATCCCTGCAGTGAGGAATTAAAAATTGAACTTACCAAGTACAGTATTTGGAAAAATCTAGGCTATGAAGTCTGTAAAATTTTGCAACTGAGGCTAGCAAAACTAACCCCATACTCTTTTTGCCAGACATTCACTCTTAGGTTTCATTTTTTCCTATTTTGTTAATGCTCTAGTCAAATATATTCAAGCAAAATATGAATGTTAGCATTAACATTAGTGAAATGTGTTAAGATCTGTCTTCCTAAGTAAATGAGAGAACTTCAGGCATCATTTTGCATTGCTTGGATTTGCAGATATTTTTTAATCAGCTTCCAGTCATGCATTCTCTACATGCACAGCATATATCTTCTCTTTATCCTTAATTATGTTATGTTGGGGTTCGGGCTCAAGAGTCGTAACATTATTGCATGATTAATTTTGTTCCTCTATTATGATGAAGTTTCCTTGAAATTAACTGTGCTGTTTTCTTCCCAGTAATGTCCTCTGATGAATATTTTATTTTTCTCAATTGCTGCATGGTGGGCTTTGCTTGATATTTTGTGGTAGCTTTTCAACTAATAAGAGCCTCTGTCGCCATGGAGTACTGTGTCTTAGTAGGCAGTACAGAAGTTGGCTGAGAAGGCTCTTCCCTCAGAGAGCACAGAACACACCTGATTTTTGTGCCCACAAGATGGGAATAAGACTTCTCTGACCTCCTAAAGGTCATACATTAGAAATCACAGCGGCATCAGCACAGAGAAGGGGACATAATTGCATCGCATCCTTACAGAGACATGTTACTAGGCCAATTGAGTCTCGTGTCTCTCTCAGACTATGACGAATTGTGTGGGTTTTCTATTTATTCTCCCATGAGCGGAGGTGAGTCTTGAGTATTTGACATAGAATGTCCCCTGGCAGCTCCAAGGTCTGTGCAGCCACCTGTTTTTCTAAGGTGGGCCTAAGTTCAACAGCAAGAATAAAACCACGTTGAAGAAGTGACAGGTACAGGTGCAAGGTAAGAGAAAGGTAAAAAATAGAACAGCTACTAATTCCCAGACATTGTGCTTGGTGCTTTAAAATATGATCTCTTTAATTGTCACAATCACCTGGTAATGGGGTTATGATCCCACATGTATAAATAAGACCTCTGGAGCTCAGAGATTACTTAACCTCTGAGCTCCAGACGTCTTATTTATAAGGAGAGTCTAACCTCCTTAGACACTGTGTCTAAGGAGCCCAGTGTCTAGCGTTCAAATATTTGTTGAATCAGTGATGAATAAATGAATGTTATATAGCCAGTGCAAGGACTGGATAAAGGAAGCTCCTCTTATCTCCATTTTATGGAAATAAATATTTCCTGTGGCAGTGGGAAGACTTAGCAGACTGGGTGAGAGAACTTATGAAGCTGAGCTGTTCGCATGAATGGCTGGAAAGATGAGGCCAGATGTGTTCCTGCTTTCCAGGTGTGTACTCTGTGTTCTGTAATCTTTGGACAAAGTCCTGAGCTCATGGCTCTACTGACTCTACCTCCCACTCCATCTCTGCCTTGCCAAAGAATCTTTGGGAGGCTTCCAGCATTATCTGTGATACTTGATGTGATCCAATCGTGCATAATCCTGTGTATGGCCACTAAGAACTGGTGACAGCCGTCAAGCTTCTAAAAGTTTTCTGCCTTTTGGGGCATTTCAAGGTAAGGTAAGATAAAGATAGAGAATTTTGGAATTAAACAACAAACATGGATTTCAAATCTAAATGACACAGGTATGTCTGGCAGTCCTGCTCATAAGCTCTTATTTCCTTTCAGGTCCTGTTTCTACCAAACCTTGTGGTTTTCCAAATTGTACTGAGAGCAAATCCCACGTCACCTCTGAAAGGATTTGGTTCCTGCACTCAAAACTTCTACTATTGTGATGGCCTGGAGAGCAAGCTGCTGAAAAAACATTGCCCCCACCCCCGAATTAAATGCTCTCAGACAGGAGAAAGAGAGTGTGAGATCATCATGCCTGGCTGAAAGCAGACATGTATCTCCAGCATCCATGTCAAAGCCTTTGGTGCCCATGGTGATACTAATAATAAATGATGAGTTTCTTGCCAGTGTTCAGTTCGGCAACATCACTTGTGCTGTGGTTAGGTCAGTCCCAGTGTGTTTGGCTGTAGTGTTTCAGAAGTTTCCTGCCAAACTAATGCAAAAAGAATTAGCAGTATCCAATGCTTTTGCTTGGCTCACCATAAACAGTCTTCTAACCTAAGAAAATAGTGTTTTTCAAATGAACCTTGGTTATAAAAACCTTTCTGAGGATTACTAAACTACATAACTGCTGGAGTGGTCTTGAGTTCTCTGATACCGATGGGCCAACATGATGGAACTGTGTGATAGAAATTGGGATAGTTACCCAAGTTGGGACTAAAAGTGGATGTTGGGTGGCCTTCACCTCTGTCACAGTAGAGAGCAGTTGACAAAAGAACCCCTTCTAGTTTCTCTCCATCCTAATGCCCAGCCCAGTGCCAGGCACTGTCAGCTGTCATCTGACCATGCAGAAATGCCCTCACTGCTCTTCTTGCTTCCACTCATGCTCTGCTCTAATTTAGGAAGCCAAGGTGAGCCGCTGAAACAAAGGCCTAACTTAATTAACTTCCTAGTTGAAACTTTCCAATGGCTTTCCATTCCACTTGGAATAAAATCCAAAATCCTACCATGGCCTACAAATTCCTGCAATGTCCCTGCTCTCGCGTCCGTTCTCTCCTGCCCCTTTGCTGTGCTCCTGGTGCGCTGGACTTCTACCAGATCTCGGATGCCCCGATCTCGTCCTCTCACTACCTACAGCCTCTGCACGTGCTTGATCATCTCTGCCTTGACTCCCTTCCTCCCTCTCTTTGCCCATCTCACCTCTACTAATTCTTCAAGTCTCATTTTAAAGTTGATTCCCCCAAGAGTCTTCTCTGATTCTTAAATAAAAATATTCACTCATGCTGTTTCTTGTATTTCCCTTTGTAGCACTTAAGAAGAAGGCTATTTGTTAGTGGATAGTTTACATGTTATATTTTTTTTTAAAGTCTGCCTTCCCATTGATTTGTAAACTCAGTTAAGCAAGAACCAAATCTGTTTTATACACTGCTATATCCTCAGCACCTAACAAAGTGTTTGCCACATCAGAGGTGCTGTAAATATTTATTGAATGAATAAAAAACTGGCTTCTTGCACCATCTGTCAATTTTACCTACCTTCATTTTTAAAACCACTGTGTGGGATGTCTGGTTTCAGCCCTCATGTCAATGGGTGCGCTTCGCTGGGTCCTTGTGCTGTCTGGCTCCTCCGTGCTGGCCTTGGTGGGCTTGCTGCCTGCTGCCTCACCAGTGGGCATCTATCTCATGTACTGATCCAGGCTGAACCCTTGGAACCTGACCTCAGACTCATTGGTCTAAA
This sequence comes from Galeopterus variegatus, assembly GCF_000696425.1. Lineage (NCBI taxonomy): Eukaryota > Metazoa > Chordata > Mammalia > Dermoptera > Cynocephalidae > Galeopterus > Galeopterus variegatus. The sequence continues at coordinate 59,963 of NW_007733903.1, forward strand.
TCTGACCACTGATTGTCACCACCTGGTAGTCTGAGTCCTTGCTCAAAGCCTGTTTCAGTGGAATCCTTTAAAATCCTTACGTTCAAAAAGCTGAAGCATCACAATACGTCCTTCTATAGAATAACTGTAATGCTTTGTATACAGCACCATGAGAGTCAGATGTACTGATCCAGGCTGAACCCTTGGAACCTGACCTCAGACTCATTGGTCTAAATCTGACCCCTGATTGTCACCACCTGGTAGTCTGAGTCCTTGCTCAAAGCCTGTTTCAGTGGAATCCTTTAAAATCCTTATGTTCAAAAAGCTGAAGCATCACAATACGTCCTTCTATAGAATAACTGTAATGCTTTGTATACAGCACCATGAGAGTCAGCCCAATCCTCTCTCGGCTTCTTGTCTTGGCTTTCTTTCTTTCTTTCTTAACAATTTTATTTATGCTTATTTTTGTGGGGTACAGTATGTTGTTTCGATACATGCATATACATACAGCACAATGGTTCACTTAGGGTGATAACATACTTTAGCCCACTGCTTCTCCCCCATTCCCCTTCCCTCCCAGCCTTTGGTAGCCATTATTCTACTCTCTACTTCTGTGAGAACTTCTTGTGTTTTGTTTTTTAGATTCCACATATGAGTGAGATCATGTGGTATTTGTCCTTCTGTGCCTGACTTACTTCATTTAACATGATGGTTTCCAGTTCCAGCCATGTTGCTGCAAATGATAGGATTTCATTTCTTTTTATAGCTGAATAGTATTCATTTGTGTATATAATCCACATTTAAAAAAATTTTTTTTTTATCCATTCATCTATTGATGGGCATTTAGGTTGATTCCATCTCTTGGCTATCGTGAATAGCATTGTGATGAATGTGGGAGTGCAGGTGTCTTTTTGATA
>NW_007733903.1:61228-92545 GCF_000696425.1 Galeopterus variegatus
CTTTGTGTATATAATCCACATTTAAAAAAAAATTTTTTTTTATCCATTCATCTATTGATGGGCATTTAGGTTGATTACATCTCTTGGCTATCGTGAATAGCATTGTGATGAATGTGGGAGTGCAGGTGTCTTTTTGATATATTGATTTCATTTCCTTTGGGTAATAGGATAGCTGGGTCATAAGGTAGATCTATTTTTAGTTCTCTGAGGAACCTCCAAATTGTTTTCCACAGTGGCCGTGCCAGTTTATACTCCCACTAGCAGTATGGGAGGATTTCCTTTTCTCTGCATCCTTATCAGCACTTTTTATTTTTTGTCTTGTTGATAATAGCCATTCTAGGGTGAGATGATATCTCACTGTGGTTTTAATTTGCATTTCCCTGATTATTAGTGATGTTGAGCATTTTGTCATGTGCCTGTTGGCCATTTGTATGTCTTCTTTTAAGAAATGTCTTTTCGGATCCTTTGCCCATTTTTAAATTGGGTTATTTCTTTTTGTTGTTGTTGAGTTGTTTTTGTTCCTTATATATTCTGGATATTAGCTCTTTGTTTGATGTGTGCTTGGAAAACACTTTCTCCTATGCTGTACATTCTCTCTTCACTTTGTTGATAGTGTGCCTTGCTGCGCAGAAGCTTTTCAGTTTGATGTTCCATTTGGGTATTTTTGCTTTAGTTGCCTGTGCCTTTACAGTCTGGTTCAAAAAAGTGCTGCCTGCTTCCATTTTGTGTAGCATTCTACTTATGTTTTCTTCTAGTAGTTTCATAGTTTCAGGTCTTAAATTTAGGCCTTTAATCCATTTTGAATTGACTTTTCTGTATGGAGAGAGATAGGGGTCTAGGTTTAATCTTCTGCATGTGGCTATCCAGTTTTCCCAGCACCATTTACTGAAGAGGCTGTCCTTTCCCCATTGTATATTCTTGGCACCTTTGTCAAAAATCATCTGCTGTAAGTGTGTGGGTTTATTTCTGGGCTCTCTATTATGTTCCATTGGTCTATTTGTCAATGGAACCACAGTGTACTTTGATTTCTCACTATTTCTTTTTAGTATGTTCTTATAGGTTTTTGTGTTATGGTTACCATGAGGCTTACAAAAACATGTTATAGTTATAACAGATCATTTTATACTAATAACAACTTGACTTTAATATCTAAGAAAAAAAAGAAAATGCCAAAGTCAACTCTATGCTTTGGCATCATTTCCCCTCACTTTTTGACATTTTGTTGCTTCAAGTTAAGTCTTTCAACTCTGCCTATCTCTTATATGGTTGTCGAATATGTTAGTGTCTTGTTAGGTTTGTCCTTTAGTCTTCATACTAAGGATGTAAGTAGTTTACTCAACACCCTAATGACAATGGAGGATTCTGAGATGTCTGTGTGCTTACTTTGCTAATGAGTTATGTACCTTTAAAATGTTTTCATGAAGCTCCTTAGCATCTTCTTCTTTCAGATTGAAGAGATCCTTTTAGCATTTCTTGTCAGGCATATCTAGTGTTGATGAATTCTGTTAGCTTTTGTTTGTCTGGGAAAGACTTTATTTCTACTTCATATTTCAGGTTAGTTTTGCTGGATACAGAATTCTCAGCTGACAGACATTTTTCCTTCAGCACCGTGAATGTATCTCATTCTCTTCTGGCTTGCAGGGTTTCTACTGAGAAATCTGCTGAGAGACATATTGTGGCTTTGTTGAATGTTATGTGTTTCTTGCTGCCTTCAGTATTCCTCCTTTGTCTTTGTTTTTTTGATTATTTGATTATGATGTGGCTTGGGGTATTTCTCCTCAGAGACTGAATATTTGATTGGCAGCCTCTGTGTTTCCTGTACCCCAATGCTGTCATTTTTCTCCAAACATGGGAAATTTTCAGCCGTTATTTCCATGAATATGCTTTCTATGTCTCTTTTCTCCTCCTTATCCTTAAGGTATGCCAATTATGCTTTTGTTATCTTGCTTGAGGGAGTCCCATATTTGCTGTATTTTTTTTTTTTTCCATTGTTCTTTTTTCTTTTTGCTCCTCTAATTTGATAATGTCATATATTCTATCTTTAACCTCACTGAGTCTTTCCTCATTTAATAATGTCTGCTTTTGGATCTTTCCATCAAATTTTTTCATTTCAGAGAACGTATTCTTTATTTTTAGAATTTATATTTTTTTGAATTATTCCTTTGTCAAGTTTCTTGTTTTGCTTCTGGATTGTTTTTCAGATGTCATTTAATTTTTTGTGTGTATTTTCTTGTGTCTCCCTGGAAGTCCTTAAGAGGGTTATTATTAATTCTTTGTCAGACATTTCACAAATCCACTGTTCCTCTGGATCCATTGCTGATGCTTTGCTTGTTTCCTTAGATGATGTCATAGTTCTCTGTTCTTTTTCAATCTTTTATATCTTTACATTGATGCCTGGGAATTTGAGGAGACTGCTACCTCTTCTAGGTTTTATAGATGTTCTTTGGTGGTGTTAGACTTTTACTGGTTAATATCAAAGCTTCGTCTCTGGTCTTTCTTTCTTTTATTCTCATTGTCAGTTCTGTGTGGATTATTAGGTACCATCACCACTTAAGCTCTGCACTGGAACTAATTTGTTGTCCTTTAGTTAATTCCATAAATTAGGGAACTTCCTGTAGGGATAAGCACTTGAGTGCTGTGTTTGAGCTAAATTTCTGCTTTGCTGCTGATTCTCTGGGCAGGGCATTTTGTGTGGATCAGACTTTAATTGTTGGCCTTTTAGTCACTTCTGAGTCTTGTGAGGTTGAATACACCTGGGATATGTGGAAATTCTGGCCCAAAACTGAGTCTTTGCAGGAATCCCTGCAGTTCTATCTACCTGAACATTCTCCACTGATTGTGCCTGTGCCTATCAGAAGGCTGGTCAGCTTTCCACACTGTGTCCCTTTGTTCCCCAGTTGGGCCATCTTCCTTTCAGTACTCCAAATGCTTCCCATGGGGTGGAGCATGCACCGGTCCCCTGTGATGACTTGCTGGCCTCTGGGTGGCTCCTTTCTTTGATCAACTGCAGCCCCTCACTTCTATGTGGGTCCACAGGAATGCTCTCAGTGGTCTTGATGACCTACAGGCTGATATGGTGTGCTCTGAGGCCCTCTTCTCCCCTGCATATTCCAAGCAACTTCACTCAAAGGCTCAGTCACAACCTTTGCTGGCTCCTACTCCATGTGCTGCAAACTGTTCCAACCCCTTACCAAGTTGGCCCTGAAGTGGCCAGGGTTTGAGATTGTCAGAGTGGTCCCTTTTCCCTCTCACTGTGGCTTCTCCTGCCTTCATGAACTCCATGGCTCTCTCGTTCTCTTCCCCTGAGTCCCAGTGGTAACAGGCAGTTTTTGCTTTTAATAGCTGTAAATTGATCAGTTGTGGGAAAGAGTGATGCTGGGGACTATCAATTCTACCATCTTGCTGATATCACTTTCTTCTCTTGGCTTTTATAACTATGAAGCCCAAGTGGAAATCTTTACAAATTAATCCACATTAAAATGTCATGGTCATTGTAATTTACAAGAAGTCAGGCCTTTGGAATTTCTAAAAGCTATAGAACTTAAGGATTTAAAATGGGATACTTCAGGAATGACAATATAAATAAAAGTATGATGGATATATCAACTGTACATTCATCTAACATTCCTCTTACCTCCACTGTTGCTGGAAGTCAAAATAAATCACTTTTTTCATAAATAGACCTCATAACAAATTTTGTGAAAACTTTTTTTACGTTACATTTTATTTTGATAAGAAAACTGTATGTGAGATCTACCCTCTTAACAAATTAAGTGTACAACATATTATTGTTGACTATAGTGCAATGTTGCATAGCAGATCTCTAGAGCTTATTCATCTTGCTTGACAGATTTTATACCCATTCATTGATGACTCCCCATTTCCTTCTCTCCCCAGTACCTCTTAACCAATATTCCACTCTTGGATTCTATTATTTTGACTGTTTTAGAAACCTCATACAAGTGGAATAATGCAGTATTTGTCTTTCTGTGACTGGCTTATTTCACTTAGTGTAATATCCTCAAGGTTCATTCATGTGGTCACATATGGCAGGATTTCCTTCTTTTTTAAAGTTTCTTGGTATTCCATTGTATCTATATACCATGTTTTCCTTATCCATTCATCTGTCAATGGACAGTTAGCTTATTTACACATCTTGCTATTGTGAATAGTGCTGCAGTAAACATAGGAGTGCTAATATATCTCTTTGATAAACTGATTTAAATTCTTTTGGATAAATACCCAGAAGTAGGATTTGTGAAATCTTGACTTACTCTTAACTCCCCACACTCTCACTCAATTCTAACTCTATAAAGGAGCCCAACTGTATCTATTCCTGAAGTATCTCACAAATACAGTAGTTCCTCCTTATCTGCAGGGGATATGTTCCAAGATCCCCAGTGGGTGCCTGAAACTGTGGAGACAGTACCTTCTGTGATCTGAATGTTTGTCCCCTCCAAAGCTTATGTGGGAGCTTGATTTCCAATATGGCAGTGAAAGGTGGGGGGGTCTTTAAGAAGTGATTAGATTATGAGGACTATGCTGTCTTGAATGGATTAGTTCACTCATGCAGTAATGGGTTAATGGTCTAATGGGTTATCATAGGTGTGGACTAGTGGCTTCACAGGGATTGTAAATGAGCACATTAACAAGCACTCTTGCCCAGCTCTTGTGATGTGGTATCCCGCATCACCATGGAACTCTGTAGAGAATTATAGCCAAGAAGAAGGCCCTCACCAGGTATGCCTCCTGGGCCTTGGAATTCTTATCCTCCAAAACTCTAAGAAATAAATTTCACTTTTTAATAAATTACCCAGTTGCAGGTATTCAGTTATAAGCAACAGGAAATGGACTAATACAGTATTGAACACTATACATGCATGTTTTTTTCTATACATACATACCTATGCTAAAGTTTAATTTGTAAACTAGGTACAGTAAGAGATTAACAACAATGACTAATACTAAAATAGAACAATTATAACAATATATTATACTAAAAGTTATGCGAATGTGATCTCTTTCACTTTTGAAATATCTTATTTTACTGTACTTACCTATTTTCAGACCATGGTTGACAATAGTAACTGAAATCGCGAAAGCTGCCGTTAAGAGGGGACTGGTGTACTGTAGTAAGATCAATCCTCAGTCACTCATTATAAATGTTATGTGCCTGATAGAAAAAAGCTCTCTGGCTTTTCTGATGGCATTTTCTATCACTGTAAACAAAATATCAATGAAATGTTGAGACTGTGTCTGCCTTCTCTTTTGCCAATTTACAAAATAAACATTTACCAATTTGGTCATTAAACTATTGAATTAAAGACATGTTCTTGGAACAAAAATTGAAAAGACAAGGTTGATCAGAAAGTCTCACAAGACTAAAACTTGAAACACTTATGATTATAGCTTCTCTTCTCTGTCACAGGGTCTTTGGGGCAGAAATGTGGCTCTAGATTTTCTGAAGATGTGTATAGCGTATGTCAGCCAGCAGACTTTGGAAGACTTTCTCTTCCAAAGAACTTTCAAATTATTAAAAAGAAAATCATTTCTGAGTTATGCTTTTCAAACTGAACTTTGCCAAACAAGTATATTAAAGTGATGCATAACTGAATGCCTAAGTCCCTGTTTATTGCTGGGATTCAGCAAGCATTACTTTGAAAACAAACCAACTCAATCAATGTCAGCACCACCTGAAAAGAGATTACACCAAAATAAAATTCTTCTTTTTTTGATCCACATATAAAAGGAGATGTGATGATTAGTGGAAAAATCAATCTAGGAAATGGAAATTTCTCACTGCAGTCAAGCTCTGAAGGCACTGAGGATCTAGTAAAAGTGTAAGATATTGGCTGGGTGGCGATTTTCTCAGGGCTGAAGGCCATACTAAGAACTAAATTGGGTTGGAGAGGTTGGCTGCACCCAATGTGACTGTATCAGTGCTAGAAAAGCACAGCTTTGTATTTTACTCTCACTAGTTACAAACAAAACAAAACAACAAACAGAAAACCCTAGTCCAAAAACAACACAGCATAAAATGCTCTTGGTGCCTAAAATTCCACCATAAAAGTCCATTACTTTGAAAAAAGTCAAATTTCTTGGTAGTCATCCTGGTTGAAAATGGCATCCCTAAAAAAAGTCATAAATAGGATATGTCTGGATTGGTGAGAATAAGGAATGGAAACTGGGATGGGTGACAGGGAGATAAAAGTAGAGCCATGTCAGCCCTGTTTGGAGGGGAGAGTAGGAAGGAGCAAAGAAGGACCATGCTAGTGAGACATAGGCTCCCTTGTGTTGAGTTGGCAAATGAGAACGCACCAATCACAAGGCCTGTGTCTTTCCCGGTTTCATCTAAACCAAGGACATCTGGGGGGAGGGGGGGCAGGAAATTAATCTTATTCCTTTGGCTTCCCTAAAAATGCTTGGGACAACCGACCTAAACTTGTTGGGAGAAGACACAGAAGTGAGATTTTTCAAATGGAAGGTAATTGAATTTTTGTTTGAGCAGTGAGCTTTAGACACAATTTTACCATACATTTAATGCAAAATTGACTTTGCAACATAGCAGTTTCCACTGAGGCCAAGGAGCTCATTGAGGCCAAGGCAGGCATTTGCTGGCCACAAGCATAAAACTTCCAAAGCACGGTAGGAGCTCAGAGGGATACTCCCTCTTCCCTCTGTGCTTCCTTCGGTGGTGCAGTTAGAGATGCAGCTAGAGAATTAAAGCACAAAAAGTCACATGCCTACATATTGCATTTTCTGGACTGTCAGAAAGAGAACACCTTGGAAAGAAAAGGCACATCCCAAGGGCTAAGGCAAAAGGGGAAGTTTCATGAGTACTTTCCTTCCTTATGCTCTCTCTCCTTTTACTTCTGTGAATATTTATGGAAAATTACGATCCTGTTCTGTATTTTGAGAGAGGATGTAAATCTATCAGCTCTGAACTTGTCACAGCCACCATTTGCCACTGCCAACCTCCTATGGATTTCCTATAAGCAAGGTTCATTCGTTGTGAAAATTAGATAATTGAAACAATCTATCTGCTTCAGGCTACTGGCTTCAGGGGTGATGCTTGCCTGTTGCCATGACAAGCAATTTTCAGAGTGAGGTTTTAGGCACCATAATTCACTGAGCAATATGTTGTTATCCTCTTTTGTTTATCAGGAAGAGAGGACCTTTTCTTCAAAGCAAAATTATTTATTTATTTTTATTTTTATTGGCTACTGGAGATGATAAAGCCACATCCTGCCAATTAGTCTTCCAGTCAGCCCCCTCTCTTCTGACCATCTCCCTTGCTCCAAAAGGAGATACAATAGAAGAGTGCAATTCTTTCTATGGTGGTCACTCATACCTTCTAAACAGCAGGATATTGATTATGGTGCAGATCCAGAAGAGATTAAATCAGAGCAGGTGGGAAATCCCTACTTTAGGCTGGCTCACAAATTTGCATGTGTCGTTCCTATCCGGGGGTTAATTACATCTGTTTCTTTGTAATCAGAAAGAAAAAGTCTAAAAAGAAGAGGGACATGGGCTCAAAATTCTTCTGAATTTGGTAGGACTAAAAGTAGTCAGAGAGGACTAAAAGGCAGAAGATGCCAGCTCCATGAGGGCTGGGAGCCCAGCTAATTTTGGTCTCTGCCTTGTCCCTTACATTGGGAAGTTTCAAGGTCCATCAGGTGCACATAAGAAGTATTTACTGAAAAAGTAAGTAAATGAATGAATGAAATGGCTATCTCTTCTGCTTCACTTCAGACACACTGGATTCTAGAGTCCTCCCTCTTTTCCTTCTCAACAAAACCTGCTATTATAATTTCATTTTCATTTAAGCATAAGTGCCTAAAAGGTGAAAGTGGCATTTCCCAAAGCATGAGCACAAGTCCTTGAAACTTGTTCCATGGAAAGAGGACTGCATGTTCGCATGAGTTTGGAGAATTGTGCATGATAGAGTCCATTCCTGGTGATTGAAAATACCCATTGGAATGCTAAAGTCTCTTCTTTCTGCAGTTAAAAAATCTGATTAACTTAGAGTAACTCAACTTTTCCTCAACTTTATTAATTGATTTTCATTGATTTCATTTGGTAAATATTAACAGAACATCTACAATGTGTAGAAATGGTCTAGGCATAGGGAGTGAACAATTTGATAAAAGTCCCCGCCCTGTGGAATTTACATTCTAATAGGAAAGATAAGGAGTACACAAATAAATAAAAATTGAACCTAGGAAATGGTGATAAGTGCAACAGAGAAACTTAAAGAGTGAGTAGATCTAGTGATATGACTGCTTTTTGAACTGATTTTTATCAAATTGTCCTCATTTTCAGTGCTCCCTTCCACATTTCACTCCCAATTCTATAGATACCTGGTGCTGTCAGTTCCTGGGACTGTAGAGGATTATCTGGTATAAATTACATTGATCCTTTACTTTCTTCACTGTAGACTTTGGGTTTTGTTGTCTCTCATCAATTTTCTTTCCAGATTCCAAAATATTTTTGCTCTTATTCCTTTTTCTATTCTCATTATCTTTGTGGTTTCAAATCTTTCAATCCCTTTGTTTCAAATTTAGAGAGGTTTGGGGAGGTTGTTTTGACTGAATGTTTGTGTCTCTCCCACAATGCATATGTGGAAGCCCTAATCCCCAATGTGATGTTATTTGGAGGTGGGGCCTTTAGAAGGTAATTTGGTTTAGATGAAGTCAGTAGGGTGGGTCCACCATGATAGGATTAGTGTCCTTAAAAGAAGAAGAGAACCGGGTTCTCTCTCTCTCCACCATGTGAGCACAAAGTGAAAAACTGCTGTCTGCAAGCCAGGGAGAGGGTCCTTACCAGGAACCAACTCCGCCAGTATGTTGATCTTGACATTCCCAGCTTCACAGTCTTCCTAGAACTGTGAGAAATAAATGTCTGTTTATTTATTAGCCACCCAGTCCATGATATTTTTTTATAGCAGCCTGAGCTGAATAATACAGAGAATGTAAAATTAGATTTGTGTTTTCGAACCACCATCTTAACCTGGGAAGTCCTTGATGAGTTGGTTTTTTTGGTGGGGGTGGGGAGCAGGAATTGGGTACAGTCCAGAGCATAGGATACTGCTGAGAGGAGAAAGCCAAAGTGTGGTTAGGGTAGGGAGTCCCGGGTGGTCTAAGGGAAGCATGAAGATCCTGGGTAACTTTCAGGGACAAAAAAAGAGCACTGAGACTCACTGAAGGTAAACCTCACCAGCTTCAGCCTTTGATTTGTTAGCAGTCCTAAGCCCAGGCACTGCTCAAACAATCAGAAAACTGAAATAGACAGAATGTTTTCTGCTGCAAAGATGCACCACAGAAAAGTCCATTGCCATTTTGCAGAGGGGGTGGCTAAATTTAGAATAGGACTTGTTCAGTGTAGACCTTGTACTGGTAATGAATGGCTCAGCATGTAATCTCACAGCTTCTGTGGAATATTTTTAAGTACTGTACTTGCAGACAACCTTTTACAGAGGTAAATTGCATATAAGGGGCTGTAAGTGTCACATTTAATAATGCTTTAGAAATATTAGGAGGAAAGTAACAGTTATTATTTGGTGATAGTGCCCCATTATTACCGTATAGGCTGGTTGCTGAGCAGTGAATCCAGCTCAGCAACAGATGTCTCCTTCTCAACCTTTAAAAATTGATCCCAACTGTCCAAGCTTTGCTCAATAAGTTAAAAGAGAAAAAGTAGGAAAAAGAAGGTAGGCAAAGAAAAATGTTTGGATTAAAAAAATCTAAATGGCTCACTTTTAAAAAAATATTGATAAATGGTTCACTTTAACAGAGAAGTGGCAATCTCTGAACAGGACTGATGTGTAGGGAAATCAATTCTAGGTCTTTACCTGAGTTAGTCTATTTCCAGTCTTCTCTATGATGCATTCTGAAGGTCATTTTTCTGGAGATTTTCTCTTTAGCTCATATCATAAACAGTTGCTAAATTAAAATATCACCTTCATATTACTAGCGAAAAACTCTTCAAATGGCTCTTTTTACTACCCACAGAAAAAAGTGAAAATTCTTTGATCTGGTAATCAAGACCCTACAATGGGGACTTTCTAATGTGACACTCCTCCTCCCCCACACCTAACTTTTAGAGATTTCTGTTTAGTGCAGATTGCTTTCTTCTTTGCCTTCTAATGTATTACAGTCATTCCCAATTTCCTGCTTTTGGTGGAATATTCTGATCTTCCTCCTGTATCACCCTTTCCCAGGGATTGGCAAATTTTTGCTGTCAGATAGTAAATATTTTCAGCTCTGTGGGTTGACTATATGACCTCCGTTTCAACTACTCGATTTGATTCTGCTGTTGTTGCATGAAAGCAGCATGGACAACATGCAAACAAGTGGGTAAAGCCTCAGGCTGCTATAGTTCACTGACCTCTGCTCTAGCCTCCTGAATCCTACTGTCCCATCAGGGATGATCCCGGACCCCATGTTCTCCATGAGACCATCCCCAACATATCTTCTTTTCAGGACATTGAATGCGCCAAGATTTCCACCTCATTGTCTTTATAATTGTTGCTCAGTCTCAGCCCAGCTACAGTGTGCTTCCCTCACTTTTATTTTTTAGGGTTTGCTTTTTCTCAATTACCCGATCTCATGTGAGAAGCTGAATTAGGACCAAAACTGAGGGTTTTGTTTGTTTCTCTCCCATTGTCTTCACCATAGTATTTTCTTCACCACATCATGATGTTTAGATATATCAAACTGGATCAGATCAAAGGAAATTTAGAGCTTCAGTCACTGTCCCAAGTCTGTTATTTTTATTTCCCAGTTCAACACTCTTTCCTCAATTACATCGGATATAAAGAGAATTGCTAGGAATTGCTGAGGACTTACCCAGAGATCAAGTCGGAGATGGAGGTGGAGAAAAATTCAGGTAAAAATTTCTCTCTTCCCCTCATCTTCTTTTAATTAAACAAAACAACAACAACAAAAATATGAAATACAGAAGAAACTTCTCACCAAATCTATTTCTGAAACAATGCTTTTTTCTGTGCTTTGTCCTGTCTCCTGAGAGATAAATTACTTGAATTAATGAATCTATATAGTCCAATGGTAATTATGGATGCATTTAGTGAGACCTGAATTCTTTGCAATTCTGATTTTCTATTATACTATTTAGGTTTATATTTCTCTGCCTTGGTTCTCATATGTGACATCCTGAGTATTTGGACTCAGGTAGTGGCAAATGCTATATGTTAGCTGGGTGAGACATTGTAGGTAAATAGCTTTTGCTTGGGAAAACTTACTTTTCTATTTTCCCATTTAGCAAGCTCTTCAGATACTCTGTGAGAACTTATAGAAAATAAATTTCAACCAAGACATATACACCCACGAGATTTAAAAACATATGAGAGTCAAAATGATTTATTCATCATTTTAGCTATTAGATAAAATGTGCACATGAAACCATCAAATTAAATTAGATTGATGCCTTATCTAGTTAGTAACATAGTATTAACCACTCAGTTAAGACTGTTAATTATTTTTATGCCCCGTCTGACTAGTTCTTGTTTTTAAGATGGCCTCTAAGGGAAGGAAATACAGAGCCATACTTTACCAACAGGCAGAGATTGTGGCTTTTTAAACACCCAGTGGAGTCTATGAGCTGCATTAACACCTGATTAGGAGAGTTTCAGGTCATCATTAAAGTTACTGAAACAGGGTGTGCTCTACAGGAAGGACAGCCTGTTATAATAGTAGTTAGGATGAGGCATAAAAATCCCTCATCTGACTTCCTTTGGGTGTTTTCTACTCCCACCCGCTGCCTTGCTTTTTATCATATCATTACTCAGAAAAGTGATCGTAGTGTGACTTGAGGTGAAGCCTTTTGAATTTTCATTAAAAGAAAAAAATCATTATGAAAGAAAAAGATCATTATATTTTCAGTAATACCTCTCTCACTTTTTCTTACTTGAAAAGGACCTGAATAATTTGGGGAAAAATGGACTGAATGTGTCATACTAGTATTTCAATATTAAAATATAGTACTTTGAAACCATATGGAATTTCCATTTTTGACAGTCAAAAAGAGTTGAATATTAGCAGTTTCATATGGTTCGACTTAATAATAAGAGTTGTTATTAATCTTTTTTTTGGTGTGTCAGAAACTCTGCTATGTGAAATTCATTTTTTCTTATCAATCCTCATAATAATCGTATGAGTAGTAGTAGGTCTCCTCCATTCCTCATCTTCCCGCCTTTGCCAAAGCCACTTCACATGGACTTTGCCAGGCAAATGCAGTTTCAAGATCAATCCTCCATCCCATTCCCCATCCTGCACTTCCTACCGGAATGACTCTCCTAGACTCTCTTTTGTAAAAACTTTTGTGATTATACTGCGTAAGATACAGGCATTGTTGTCATCACACACACACTTAACAGAGGGGGAAATGGAAGCTCAGGGAATTAGGAAGAAAGGAAGCTAGAGCATAAATGAGGCAGGATTTGAACCCAGGTCACCTTGGCTCAAAATCCTGAGCTCCTTCAGTGATGTCATAGTACTTCCATGCTTTATGACTCAATTGCTTGATAGAAAGCACTATGAAGGGGACCTAACACATTTGTGCCAAATTGCCTGAATTAACCTTGTTTATACAGTCAGGTGAGGTTGATAGAGATGGTTGCTCTGTTTTTGTTCTCATGTAATGTCAAAGATGGAAGAAACCTCAGAAACTACCAGGAACAAGTGATTCTCACACTTTAGTATGTTTCAGTGTCTCTGGGGGATCTTGCTGCAAATGAAGTATCCTGGATCGCTTCCTCAGAGATTCTGAATCTAATAAAGGGATAGGTCCACAAAGGTTCACTTTTCGATAAGCAGCTCAGGTGAGGTAGTTGAGAAACTTCAGAAAAAACTTGGGGAAACATTAACCTAGTCCGATTGCTTTATTTTACAGATGAAGAAAGCTACTTCAGACATGTAAATCTACTTAACTTACTTCTCTGCTAGTAACATTGGTGCCAGAAATAGAATCTAGATCTTTGGACTCCTAATCAAATGAGACAATTCCTAAACTTTAGCCACAGACCCCAGAAATACATATGTGTACCAAGCATTATTATAGATTCAATAAATAACATAAGTCACATAGGTAGTACTTATTAATATGCACATGAATGCTTTTTAGGCTAATAAATTCATTTAAAGGCGCTACAGAATTCAGAATAGTGTTTCATTTTATATTTTCTCATTGTCAGTCTGCAGAATTTCTTTTCAATGTTAAATAAGTGTCCTCATATTTAAACAGAGCAGAGGCTGTGGTCCAGGTTCATTCATGTAGTCTCACTGTTTACTGCAGGGTTTGTACTGGTTGAAAGTACATCTGTTACTATGCCTCCATGTGCCAGCTTGCTTACATCAGCTGGGAACATTAGTGATCAGTCAAGCCCTAAAAGCAATAAAATTGAAGAGTGGATGAAACTTTTAATGATATTTTCAGACAGAACAGAACATTTTTCAGAAGTCACTACTTCCCAACTAGCCTGGGTTGGAAATCCCAACTTTCAGCAATTTAGAGTAAGCATGTAAACCGTGCCCTCTGCAAGAATGGACCTAAAACAGACCTGATCCTTTGACCTCTTAAGGGATGCTATGTGTTTGGAAAAGATCTTGGATTTACCCAAATACCCACTGGAGTGATTTTGTAGCAGTTTCCTGTATGTGGCAGACTGAACAAGAATCTCCAGATCAGGGATATAGTGAGAAGAGAGGAAAGTCTAATAAACCCTTCCCCCCCCACACCCAGCTCCCCAAACAACACCTATGAATGGCAAGTGTAAGCTCCTTGCACTTGGTGAAATTTTCACACCGTGTGTGTGGTACAGTACCTGCACCTCCACATGAGACTTATAGACCTGGGAAGCTTGTGCCTCCATTTGGGAGCACACTATATTGCCTCTGCCAATGTAACTATCTCTGTGAGTTTTCACATCTCAATGCATGAATAATTTTTGTGTACTTTAATGGTGGCTGTTAGTGTCTTTCCGTCAATCATGTCTCACAGCCCTGTGTGACAAGCGTGCACCCACATTCCTCGGTCATGCTAGGCAGGAGAGGATAAAAGGGAAAAAGTAGTAAAAAAAAAAAATGAACAGTAATAATCATGGTGATTTGGACATGCCACCTCTGTCTATTTCTGTAAGTTTCTATGAATCCAAGGCCAGGTCCTAAGATGCCTGCTGGTGTCCACAGGAATCTCTTCTGAAGCCAGTTTTTCAATTCCTATGTCTGTTTAGAATTTGTTTCCTTGTCCTCTGTTCTCTTGATGCTCATTTTGTTTGTTAGTCTATTTCATGGACATCTATTATTTAGGCTTCTTTTTTTTTTTAGACAAGAACATCTTATTTACTAAGCTCACCTTCCCCACTGACAATGCTACCAATCCAGGCTGTTTGTTGCTGGTCAGATTCCAGACAGAATGTTGGGGTGTTCCCTAGAATTTGTTGTGGCTACGGTATCCACAGTTACTGGGCAGGGCCCAGTGGTGGCTGCAGTGCCATGGAGAGGCTGCAATCCTTGTGGAGCTTGGCTTTGGGTTGATCCTTAAAAAGTAAACTGAGGTGATGGTGGAGCTTCTGCCCAATGACCTGAGTCCACAACTCACTTTCCACAGCCTGCAGTGAGAAACACTGGTGTGCCCACCTCTTATCAACTTATTGGTGAGTATCTTATTTTTTATTTTTATTTTTTTTAAATTTTAATTTATCAATATTCAATGTAGTTGATTTTCATGTTCCTTTGCCAATTCCTCTCCCCCGCCATCAACATCATATCTGTTCACTTGTCTTAACAAGTTCAAGGAATTGTTGTGATTGCTGTGTCTTCTTCCCTGACACCCCCACCCACCACCGTTTGTTTGTATATTTATTTATTTATTTATTTATCTTTATCTCCCACAAATAATTGAGAATGTGTGGTATTTCTCTTTCTGTGTATGACTTATTTCACTTAATATAATTTTTTCTAAGTCCATCCATGTTGCTGTGAATAGTAGTATTTCATTCTTTTTTATAGCAGAGTAGTATTCTATTGTGTAGATATATCAGTTTCCTTATCCACTCATCTGATGATGGACATTTGGGCTGGTTTCAACTCTGGGCTAGTGTAAATAGCTCTGCAATAAACACTAGAGAACAGGAATACCTTCAACATAATGATTTCCATTCCTCTGGGTGGCCTGCTGGTGTCCACAGGAATCTCTTCTGAAGCCAGTTTTTCAATTCCTATGTCTGTTTAGAATTTGTTTCCTTGTCCTCTGTTCTCTTGATGCTCATTTTGTTTGTTAGTCTATTTCATGGACATCTATTATTTAGGCTTCTTTTTTTTTTAGACAAGAACATTTTATTTACTAAGCTCACCTTCCCCACTGACAATGCTACCAATCCAAATTTTTCAGTCCCACCAACAGTGTATGAGGGTTCCTTTTTCTCTGCAACCTCACCAGCATTTATCATTCTCAGTCTCTTGGATATTAGCCATCCTAACTGGAGTGAGATGGTATCTCAAAGTGGTTTTGATTTGCATTTCTTGAATGCTGAGTGATGTTGAGCATTTTTTTCATGTGTCTGTTGGCCATTCATATATCCCAAGGCCAATATCATCCTGAATGGGGAAAAGCTGGAAGCAGGAACTAGACAAGGATGCCCACTCTCACCACTCCTATTCAACATAGTGTTGGAAGTACTAGTCAGAGCAATCAGGGAAGAGAAGGAAATAAAGGGCATCCAGACTGGAAAAGATGAGGTCAAACAGTCCCTGTTTCCAGATGATATTGGAAAAATTTAAAATTAATTCTATCAATAGCCTATTTTGCCTTTGAAATAGTACCTGCTTATTGCATCAGCCTAGCTGTTAATCAGTTGCTCACACTCTTGCTTCTGTAACCATGTTTGCTTATTGCAATAGCTACTGCACTTGCCACATTAATGCTGAGAAAATGAAACTTAAAAAACCTGGAAGAGTCTCCCTATATAAACCCTGTAAAACCTAAGCTCAGGGCTCAGGTCTTGGAGCACTAGCTCATCTGGGCCCACTGGCATAATAAAATACCTGACTCTCCAACCATCTGAGTGCCAATGGCTTCTCTGTCAAGTCCATTCTGTAACAATATGATCCTATATATTGAACAGCCTAAAGCCTCTACAAAAAAATTCTTAGAGTTGATAAATGATTTCAGCAAAGTTGCAGGATACAAAATCAACACACAAAAATCAATAGCATTTCTATACTCCAACAGTGAACATGCAGAGAAAGAAATCAAGAAAGCTAGCCCATTTATAATAGCCACCAAAAAAATAAAACAATTAGGAATAAAGTTAACCAAAGATGTGAAAAATCTCTATGATGGGAACTATAAACCACTGTTGAGAGAAATTAAAGAGGACACAAGAAGATGGAAAGATATACCATATTCTTGGATCAGAAGATTTAACATTGCAAAAATGGCCATACTACCCAAAGTGATCTACAGATTCAATGCAATCCCCATCAAAATTCCAATGACATTTTTCTCAGAAAAGGAAAAAAAAAACTATCCTAACATTTGTATGGAATAATAAAAGACCATGAATAACCAAAGCAATTCTGAGAAAAAAATAAATAAATAAAGCCAGAGGCATAACACTACCTAGCTTTAAACTATACTACAAAGCTATAATAACCAAAACAGCATGGTACTGGCATAAAAACAGACACACTGATCAATGGAATAGAATAGAGAATCCGGAAATCAACCTATACACCTACAGCCATCTGATCTTTGACAAAGGCACCAAGTCTACACATTGGGGAAGAGACTGTCTCTTTAGCAAATGGTGCTGTGAAAACTGGATATTCATATGCAGGAAATGAAACTAGATCCGTACCTCTCACCATATACCAAAATCAACTCAAAATGGATGGAAGAATTAAATATATACCCTGAAACAATAAAACTTCTTAAAGAAAGCAGTCAGGAAACACTCCAGGAAGTAAGATTGGGTACAGACTTCATGAATATGACCCCAAAAGCACAGGCAACCAAAGGAAAAATAAACAAATGGGATTATACCAGACTAAAAAGCTTCTGCACAGCAAAAAAAACCAATGAACAGAGTGGGAGAAAATATTTGCAAAATATACATCTGACAAAGATTAATATCCAGAATATTCAAGGAACTCAAACAATTTTACAGCATAAAAACGAGTAACCCAATTAAAAAATGGGCAAAGGAGCTGAATAGGCATTTCTCAAAGGAAGATATGTAGGCTTCTAAGGCTCTATTCCGTCTGGAAAGCCCACTCTGCTTTTGAGAACTAAACTGCATGCCCCTCCTCCCACACCCACTCTCTAGGATGAAGGTGTAGCCTGGCAGGTACATCCTGTTCTGACTGGTACCTCCCTTCCCTGCTTCAGTGGGTTAATTATGCTTGGTGACCTGCTGAGGTAGGGCTACAGCATACCTGGACAGCCTCAATTCCCTTTCAATCAAGCCCTCAACACAGCATGAGGAGTTAGAGGTGCATTTACAAGCAGAAAGAAAAATGACAGGTGCTCACAGAATCAACTATGACATAGTTTTATGCAAAAAAAAAAAAAATCTACCATTTTCTATTTCAATATGTTAGATTTCCTGGCAAATCAGTTATTTCTTAGGAAACTAGAAAAATGACAGGTGCTCACAGAATCAACTATGACATAGTTTTATGCAAAAAAAAAAAAAAAAATCTACCATTTTCTATTTCAATATGTTAGATTTCCTGGCAAATCAGTTATTTCTTAGGAAACTAAGGACTAAATTCTGGTGGTATCTCAGAAATGACTCTGATTTTGAATTGCAAATTGAAAGTCTGAACTAACCACACACCATTAACCACATCCCAAAACTCTATTTTGCTCTTACGCATCATATTTCCTTTGGTTGTGCTGTGTTTACTTAGAGCATTTTCCAAGTCTTTTGATGTTTTCTGGCCCTGTCCCTGCTCTCCTTATGTAACTGACTATTAAAAAGAAAACAAAAAACACACTTAATACATATTAAAGTTTATTGAGGACAAACGACTTACCAGATATCAGGGAGTTAGTATTAAATAAAATAGATAAATACAAACAACTTAGATGTAATACCCTTGGAGAAATTATAAGCCACTATTTTCTTTTTATGTGGCTTGAAATGATTATTATAAGCATTAATGATTATTTTTCTAATATTGAGTGATAATGTATTTCTTAATTTTATTGTATGCATCATAAACAGACCCTTTAAAAAGCAAAACCATGCACTGACAAAGTGAATTAGTTTGCAAATATGAAAATAAAGAAATATTCACATGACTGAAATATCAAAACTGAGTCTGTTTCTGAGTGATGGGTAAGAATTTTTGATAACAAGTTTCTCTGAAAAACATAATCATGCTAAGGAGGAAAGATGTCAGATTCTTTTGAATTTTTGGACTCATATAAACTGATTTATCTAAATATAAGAAAAGTTGCTTTGTAAATTGAAAATGCATTAGGACCTTTTACTCCCATTCACATGGGAATGCTGTGTCTGAAAGATACGTGTCTGGGGCCATATTTTATTTGGTTCAAAAAGACCTTGAAGATTGAAGGGCAGACTTGGTTCTGCTTTGATTATTGTGATGCCAACACACTTTTATTTGATGCAAGCATGGTGACTCCTGGTCAGAAGGGAATTGTGCTGGTGTAATGAAAACTGTTTTGGATGAAGGGAGGAACACATGGCAGCTTCAGGTTTTGTGACACATTCCAAATTAAATGTAGAAATACATGTTCTCCTTTCTGGGATGCTGTGTTGACTCTAGGTGATTCAAATGCAGTTTAGAGAAGACCCTTCAAATGCCAATGAACTTCCAGAATGTATTACATCTTAATTTAGAATAACACCAATAGGCAAGGGAAAAAATTAGATGGGCTTATGAAATGGCCAGACTGGGTGGCTAGTATCCAGAAGAGGGCAACAGAAAGCCCTAGTTTTGCCTTTATCTTAGTTTAAGTGTCATTTCAGTTCCATGGTCTATAATTAACATTTGATTTCCTTGGATGAAGAAATAAAGTCTCCCAGTAAGAAATGAAAATAAAAAAAGATTCTGAAGTTACTAATGAAGAAAAAATTATATAATTTCAAGGCTAAAAGGAAAAAGGGGAGAAACATACTGATTAGGCATCTAGCACAGATCTGGAAGCAAGCGATGTGCTCAGAACCAGTATCATATTCAATTCTCACATCACCTTACCAGCTTCATGCTATCATCCTCATTTTGCTGATGATCTTGAAAGTCAGAATAGCCTTCCCAAGTGTATTAGTCCATTTCTGTTGCTTACAACAAAATACACAGAACCGGGTAATTTATAAGAAAACAAAATTTCTTGCTTACAGTTTTAGAGGCTGGGAAGTGTGCCGTGCAGGGAACACATCTGGTGAGGATTTTCGTGGTGGTGACAGTGACCCAGGGGTCTCACATGGCAGAAAATGGCATAATAGAGAGAGAGATAGTTCCTCATGTACTTCCTTTTAAAGCCCCAGAACCATGCCCATGACCACCATTTTTAATCCACTCACTAGGCATGGTCCTCAGAATCTAATCACTGCTGCAAGGCCCCATCTTCTAATTACCGTAATAGGATTTCCCAACCTCTTAACAGTTACAGTGGGGATTTAAGCCTTGGGTGGTGGTGGTGGGGGGGGGAGGTGCATCCAATCTATAGCAGCAAGATCACAGACTAATAAGCATTTGAGAAGACAATTTACTCCTTACTATCTCTGTCTGATAGGGCACAGAACTAGGTTGAACTCCCAGCTCAGGGTCAAGTGTTTCAACCAAGCTTGCTGAGAGCCTTGGTTTTCCCCTCCAAAACAAACACATTGGGTTCTCACGTTGAAACAGGCCTTGTATTCAGGGCTCAGGGATAAGTCCTTGTTATTTGTGTGGTCCCAAGCACACTGTTTCCCTGGGTAACCCACTCCACAGGACAAAGCTTCCAATGAGGTTCCTCCCCTTTAATTAAGTTTATTAGTCTTGTCTAGTGGACTAGTTCTGACCTGTGGACTATTTATGGGGTCTTGGCTCCCTGTCTAGCTCTTTCTCCTACCCCATCTCCTAGGTACTGTAGGGTCTTTCTTCCCAACCACCCCCAGTTTCCCCTGAAAAACTCAGAATATTTTGAACCCTTGCCCAAAACCCTCCAATGTCTGACTGTCTCACACACACAAAAAAATCTCTGTCATTCAGCCTACTATGCTGGAAAACCTCCAGTAACCAACTTCCTTCGGAAAGTAAGATTACTTGTGTTTGAGCACTCTGACCTTTGGAAATTGCTTCCTTATATTGGACCCAAATCCTTCTTCCTGTAGCTTTCATTCAGAGATCCTGGTTCTCAGAGAAGTTAGTGATTCCTTTTCAAAGGCTTTCAGCAAGTAGGTGACTGTTAATCAACATTTCTTACTACTGCAAATGAGAAGGGCTTGGAAGGGCTTGAAATTGAGTCAGGTTCCTAGGCTCAAGGTAATATTCATTTATCCACTCAAAATATGCTTTCTGAGTGCCTAACAGGTGCCAGACATGGTTCTAATCAGGTAGGATACATCAGTGGACAGAAGCCATGAGTAGTTAGGTCTAATCTCTATTCTGTAGGAACAACCTTTAAATCTTTAAAGACGTTATCTTTTTTTACCATTGAGTCATCTCTAGGCGTACAGGCTTAATACATCCAGTTCTTTTTGTATGTGATATGACATCATCCTTTATAGGGAACCTTATTAGAATGTAAGTGCCAAAAAGGCATGAACCACATTGTGCTGCTCATCATTCCATCCCCAGTGTTTAACAAAGAGTAACTCAGTAAATAGCTTTAAAAATAATATGAATGGATCATGCTTATTTCTGGAATATCTAATTTGGGCTGGAATTTGATCTGAATCTTTTTTAGCTGGAATTTATAAACTTACTTCCCAAATAAAATAGAATCAATGAAATAGAAATTATACTAAATGGAAAAAGACTGGTCTCAAGGTATTGTTTTAGGGATACAACAAAAATATGAGAGTTTAAGTAGTCTAGTCAGGTCAAAGGTAGTGTCACAAGAAAAACTAAGCTTATGACTACTGGCAAATCAGAGATCCTCAAACCGGTGACAATGAGGACTTCAAGACATCTAAAAGCGTTAAGGATACTAGGAGCTTTAGGTTTATTTGTCCAAGTGAAGAATTTCCCAGAAGAGCAAATCCCATTATAGATTATTTTATTGTCAGCGACATATCTTGAAGCTCTCACCAGCAGAAACTGCCATTTTTCTAAGGATATTTTTCAAGTCAATATCTATACCTTTGAACTCCTAGTATTTTGTGCCTGTGCCAATTATTTGTTAATTTCCCTTGTGCTGTCCTCTGGCATCTCCTGAAATATTACATTGTTACATATTGTGTGTTATTTTACTTTTCTTACCTGTATCCTTTGTGGCTTTTTTTTTTTTTTTACCAGAGTAAAGTTATTTTTTTCTGTTAAGAAGTACAATGTCTTTCAAGTCTACAAGAATGTTATTATATTGGTCAGGCCAGGCAAAAATACTGTGACAAACAGACCCAAAGATTTGTAGATTTGCAATAGAAGTCTATATCTTACTTGTTTAACTGAGGCTGATGTTCCTAGTTTTCTTCATGAACAGCTTTTCCCCACATGTAGATTCAGGGCTGGCTCCTTTCAATGTGATTCTTCCCTTCCCAGGATTTTGTTGTCTCTTATATCAAGCTTACAGGAACTAAAAGAGCCTGAAGGAGCCACGTTCCATTCTTTAAACTTGGCTTACAAATGCAAACATCATTTCCAGTCAGTGTTATTGGACGGATGAGTCATATGGCCACACTAGAGGCTTCGGAGACTGGGGTTGTAGTTCTATCCTGGGCAGCCATTTCCCAGACATAGGTCTATACCTTAAAATGCAAACAGTGGATTTTGATGGACAGCTAGCTGTTTCCTGCTAAGCATGAATTGGGGTTTAACAAATATTTGTTGATGTGTTTATATCAGCAGTAAAAATTAAATTGCTTTTATTTTTCCTTGGAACATTGCTATTTAACATCTCAGAAATTTTAGAAAATTCTGTAATGGCGTGCACTAGATTATGCTTTTCTTCAACAATGACTTGAAGGATTGCTGATGTTTATCTAGAGAGATGTGAAGCAATTTAATATTATTAATTGCTAACAAACGGAGAAGATTTACAAGAATTGTCAAAGCTTAAAGCTCCAGATAATCATTCCTCACACAGGAAAATTTATTATGCCATTATGCTTATTTCTATCAGGGCTCCTACAGTGCAATCACTGTTCGCTATTAAATTTTTATTGCACATTTAATTTATCTTTCCCTCTTGTGGGAAATGTATTGGAGAATTCATTTGACACTAGTATCATCTCCCCTTCTCTTTTTCTCACCACTTCTGCTCCCCCTGAAATAGATAAGAATATATTTGTATCTTGATATTAATTACACAGGAACTGAAGAGAACAATGCTTGCTACCGCCTGAAGGGAGTTATCCATCCAGAATTAGCTTTATGTAGAACCAAGTGGACTTCCATTACAAACATCTATTTTCAGTGGTTTGTAAAAAATTCTGGAAAAAATCCGTTTGTAAGCTAAAGCTTGCTTTTCATCAATTAAAATAGAAAGCAATTTTGGTTTCTAAATATTAAAGGCAGACTGCTTGTTAAAAGTTGGGGTGAGGGCCTATTTAGTTTATAAAGTGTCATACTGAAAATAAATTTTTATGTTCCTGAAGGTATACCTTTTATGTGAAAAGCTTTACTAACTCTTTTCCTATCCCTCTTCTCCCCCAAGGATTATATATAGTTGAATCAAGAAGAAAACAATGACAAAAGATCAGAAAATACCTTTGCTGACACCAAGGTCTTTTCTGTAATAGGTCCAGATTCAATGAAAACACCCTAAGCTCTGGTTCAGTGGAAGTGTTCTCTTGATTTTCAGAAAGATTTCTAGCTCTTGGGCCTAATTCACTAAGATAGAAGTCAGACTGTACAACTCTTTTCCTATCCCTCTTCTCCCCCAAGGATTATATATAGTTGAATCAAGAAGAAAACAGTGACAAAAGATCAGAAAATACCTTTGCTGACACCAAGGTCTTTTCTGTAATAGGTCCAGATTCAATGAAAACACCCTAAGGTCTGGTTCAGTGGAAGTGTTCTCTTGATTTTCAGAAAGATTTCTAGCTCTTGGGCCTAATTCACTAAGATAGAAGTCAGACTGTATTAACTATTAATCTGAAGCTTTTGTCTCTCACAGGATTTATAACACATGACAACTATTTTCTTAACATTGAACAACTACCAAAGTTTTCGTTGTATTTTGGGGAAGAGGCTGAATTTGACAAAATATAAGTAATCCCATTTCTAGTGCCAACGTGAGGTTCTATTTTTTCCTTCGATTTAGCAGTGAGGCCTGCACATTCTGGTCTACTGAACCCAGGAATGAGTATGTAAGTCCTCCATCTCCTGGGAGGAATCTCTGAATCCTTCCGATAGTAGTGGTTATGACTTCAACACACTTTCATTCCTCACTCTGCTGAGAGCACTTTTCCCCTTCATCACTCTGAATGTATTTGCCAATGGCTGTATTTATCTGTTTCCTTATGGACGTTGTTGACATTAATGCCCTGGAAGACAATGTAATTAGTACTCCAGAAGAAACAGGATTTAGATCTGACATTTACAGAGTTTTGACAGTGGACAGTACCTTGGGGCTTTATGTGTTTCTGAGTAATTTTTCCATCTTTATATCGCTACCTGGATGTAACAGCCAGTTGAGGAAGACCGAGAATCCCACCAAAATTGAACTACCTTCCCCATTCATCTTCTGAGGGCACTGCCCTGGAACCTTGTGAATTCCCTTCAGCCTTGTTACATCCTCCAACATGGCTTCCGCAATGGCTGTGACATACTCTTGCAGCTGTACTCTCCGGTCTTCCTGTCAGCTCCAGAACCAGCAGTGGAGCAAACTTTTTCTTCCATTACTGATGGTTATTAGGCAGAATGTCAGGACTTCTGACATCACTGGCCTGAGGAAGCTGCACCTCTCTCTGGGTGACAACTGGCACTGATGCTTTGTAGGTGCTCAAAAATGTCTCTGTTGTTCAACACTTGGACAGATATGCTGTGAAGACTTAGGAGACCCCTTCCACTAACCCCTCCCCTTGAACTGATTCCCCAGCTCTTTCCCCTGAGATATCCCAAGACACACACACACATACCCCAAACTGGCCTTAAAACTGTCCACTGGTTATAAGTAACTGAAACCTACTCCCACTAGTTCAAGGTGAAGTAGGTGGTTGGGAAGGAGTTGGTTGTTTTGAGACTAGAACAGGCTACAGGGGGACAGGAAGTGGCAAGTCAGTTATGGAGACTTACTCCCTCCCTCTTTCATGGGGTCCTGGGAGTGCCATTTCAGACTTTCTTTATATGTTTGCCCCATTTTCTTAGTTTTTCTCTGAATAACAACTCTCTCTTAAGCACCTTCTCTGCTTCCCAATTAGTTTAACTTGCAAGTAACTGGTTTACATGATACTGACTGTAGCCCTGACTCTCCATGAAAGTTTGGTTCAATCATACTACATCAACTGTGTTCCGTTTTCAGGTCCTTTTTTTCAAATTCTTAAATTCAGGCAATGCCACAAATCTGTCACCTGCCACTGACAGTCTTCTGTAGTCAGGGCCAATTACAGTTAGTTGATATTCTGAAACTTGGTAATGTCATTTACTAGGGACAGGTGATTTATTTTATTATATAAATTTTAACCAAGAATAATTTCATTTGAGGATTTATAAGAGAAAAATAAGAGAAACTACAGAAAAGCGGGAAAGGGTTTGCCAAATGTTTTCAGGTAGAAGTGGAATAAAGAAAGGTTTTCCATTTTTTTTCTATTTTCATGTTTTCAAAAAATTTTCCTGGGTAAACTCTAATTTATGATCCGAATTTAAATTAGCTATACACTTTGTATAATAAAAATGATACACTTTGTATCATTTTTCCTTTTTTAATAAATAAATGTTATATAAATATTTAAAGAATATTGGTTCAAATGGCCATTGAATGACCACCCTGCTCAGGGTACATCTTTCATGTTAGGAGAGGTTGCATCTGGCACTCAGAGCAAGTTCTCCTCTATGCTATCTCCAAAAGCTATGTTTAGGAATTTGCCCAGACTTCTTTAGAAGGGCATTTAACCTTGGCTGCTCTGGGCTGCTGGCTGAGTCTCTTCCCTGCTCTTCATTGAAAGGAAGATCAGCCATCAAGAAGAGGGGCAGGAGAATGGGCGGAGGCTGCAACAGACCCCCGCTTTGTCTCTGCCAGGATGATAACTGACACCCACCTACAGCCACAGAAGAAAAGAGACCCCCGGATGTGAACAGAGGCTGATCCTTTACCAGGCTGTTCTGCTTTTTAGTCTGATTTCCTCCCAGCAAGCCTCCTTCCTATAGAGCCACATAATGCCTCCCGATTTGGTTTGGCAGCATCAATCGAAAGAAGATGTTTAATGACCTGGGCATGGTTATTTGCATGGCTTTTTTTTTTTGTACTGCTGGCCCTGTTAACACTGGAGGCCTTGAGATTGCCAAGGCCTTGCTTCAGCCTGAAGCCCAGATTTCTCCTTCAAGGTGCTCTGTATCTGCAGGTGTCGCCCACCCCACATTGTGCTCTTAGAGGTGTTCTAATTCAGGACAACTGCCTGCTGGCAGCATGGGATTAATGCATGTGGCCAAAGAGTGGGAGATGGTAGCATGTCTAGGCGAGCTGTTTCCCTTGCTAACTCATCATCTGACTTGTAGGGTCTGCCTTGGGGGGTCATAGTGCTCTGATCCCCAGGGCAGTGACTCCAGGCAGGGCCTGTCTCAGCATACAAGTGATAGATTGCATTGTCTGGAAATTCCTGGCAGAAACTGCTGTCAGAGCAACCATCACCCAACATTGCATTGGGAGAGTGAGCAAAGGGCTCACCTTAGAAGCCATGTGCTCTCCTTTCCAGATATGGTGTCCCTTGCTATTAACATCAACATCACATGGCTACAGAACCTTTGCCTCTCCTAACTTTCCTAATTCTGTCCAAGGCCGCACAGGCTCTTCTCCCTGGCAGCAGTTTGGATTTGGAGTCTTGGTGCTCTCTAATTTCCTCCTCTCCTGCAGTCTTAATACCCGCAGTCTCATTTCTTCCTGCACCACACTACTTTCTGGAAAACATTCCCCTCCCTGGCCAAAGCCCTCCTCGTCCCACCCAGCAAGGATTGAGAGATAACAGTGGGGAGCCAATAAGAATAAGTAAATCTCTGCTCTGATTTCAGAATGTGACTCTGAAATGAAGCTTTTTACTTAAAGGGAAATGAGTCAAACCATTTTCACTTTTAGTCCCAGCCTTATTTCTTTCTCTGATGATTTGCATAGTGGTTTCTCCAGGCACTGCTACTGAGTAAATTGGCTCTTATCACTTGTAAATCCTCAAAATTTGAAAGGTTTTGGACTAGAAATTAAGTATAGAGAAACAAAATAAAACAGACAACCAGAGGATCATTGGCATGCAAATCCCAGCTGCTCTATAAGTTTCCTTTTGTATCATCTTCCCTGTGAAATCTTCATCTACTGCTCTAGTGCTGCACACAGATATGGTCTTTTCTAATGATATCCATATGTTACTGATTTAGGCTCTTGGGTCCCAAAGTCATGGAAATGAACAATGTATTCAACAGGAAAACAAGCAATGCTTTATTAAAGGAGGAGATAGACTTATGCATAAGGGGGGTAGTTACAGTAAAGCTGGCCCCCAAGGGGAGCTGTTCAGGGTCTTTGTTGGGAAAATGGAACAATTTGGTGAGGGGGAGCCTTCCCCTCACCTCAGAGCTGGTTCAGGGTCGTTCGGTAACATTGTGTGTGGGGGTGGAGTAAGCGCACCTGCAAGGCGGTGCCACTTTGGCTGGTGTTTTACTGCTTTGGGTGCCTGCCTTGCACAGCCATGTTTTTCCAGACCTGTGGCTTCCAAGGACCATGTGGCCAGTTATCTAGCACAGAGACCTGCATGTGTGGGGTCTGGTGATCCAGCCTGACATGTGAAGGGCTTGTGACCCAGTCTGTGAATGGGCTTGAGGGGTCTGGGAGCTCCAGACCCAGCCCTAGCTCAGCCATTGGCCCAGTTGGTGCTGGGTTACTGGCAGGTAAAAGAGCCACAACAACTACCGTGGTCACCTAGCTTTATAAATGGAATCATGAACAGGATTAAGAGCTAGACAATTGGCATTGTGAGCAGGATTAGCAGCATCAGCCTTAGCCTCTCAGTAGGCAGACAAATTGGCATAGTTGGGCAGGATTATGCCACATTTGGCATAGTCTGCGACAGGACTCTGAACAGATACAGGAGCTGAAAGCCCTTGGAAGAAGGAGGAAATGTGGCTATTTGTGAATATGCTGTGCCCTATGGCCACCTTTCTGTTGACTGGGACCTGGTTGCTGCACCCTGTACTGCAAGGCAACATAGACCAGGTACTGTGGCAGAAAAATCCCTTGGGAGGGGGAAGAAATGTGGCTGTCTTTGAGCATGTGGTGCCCAGTGACCACTTTTCTGCTGACTGGAGCCTGACTTTTGCTCACTCTGCTGCAAACTGATCAAGAGCTGAAGCAGAAAGCAGAGTTGTTGGCAGATGATATGCAGCTACTGGCAGACTCAAGGCAGAAAACAGAGTTGTTGGAAGCAAGGATAAATGCCCTGGAGGACAATGTGCAGTGACTGGCCACTCCTGCTTCTTACACCAGGGAAGACAAGCAATCCAATGGTGAGTTGGGGGAAACCATGCATCTCCAAGCATGAACTGTTGTGCACAAGAAATTGAGACACGAGCAGCCTATGGGACCAGACAGACAACCAGTGGGTGATCCACAGGTGACCTAGTTCACTACCTATGTCCCATATACCCAGGTTGAACTGGTTGACTTGGGGAGAGAGTTCAGGCAGAAAGATGGGGAGACCCTTGCTGCTTGGCTGTTGTGGTTATGGGACCTAGGGGTGGATAGTGTAATAAGCTCTGGTGAAGAGGTAGAGAAATTGGTCTCCATCACCATGCACTGGTCCCTGAGACAATGGCTGCAAAATAGCCACAGGTATGCACCAGGGTGAGGTAATCACTCCTTGATGGACTGGGAGAATGTGGCTGCCTGAACTGTGTGGGCAAATGCCGGAGAACTGCCCAAGATTGTTAGTGTATTAGTCTTTTGTGTTGCTATAACAGAAATACCTGAGACTGGGTAATTTGTAAAGGAAAGAGGTTTACAAAGGAAATTGGCTTACAATTCTGGGACAGCTGCATCTGGCATGGGCCTCAGCCTGCTTCTACTCATGGCAGAAAGTGGCAGGCAGCTGGTGGGTGCAAGCAGATCACATGGTGAGAGGAAGCAAAAGAGAGAGAGAGAAGGTGCCGGGGTCCTATAACCAAAGGCCTTTTTAAGCAACATGCTCTTGCAGGAACTAATAGAGTGAGAACTCACTCATTACTCCCCCTCCCCCAGGGAGAGCATTAATCCATTCAAAAGGGATCTGCCCCCATGACTCAATCAGTTTCCAGCACTGCCACATTGGAGATCAAAATTCCACATGAGTTTTGGAGGAGACAACACATCCAAACTCCATCATCCTGCCCCTGGCCCCCCAAAACTCATGTCACTCTCACAAACAAAATACAATCATTCTATCCCAACAATCCCAAAAGTCTTAGTTTGCTCCAGCACCAACTTAAAAGTCCAAAGTCTCATCTGAGACCAAAAGCAAAAGTCCTTTCAGCTGTGAACCTACAAATACCAAACCTAAATTTATCTACTGCCAAGATACAATGGTGGAACAGACATTGGGTGCATGTTCCCNTAGAGAAACAAAATAAAACAGACAACCAGAGGATCATTGGCATGCAAATCCCAGCTGCTCTGTAAGTTTCCTTTTGTCTCATCTTCTCTGTGAAATCTTCATCTACTGCTCTAGTGCTGCACACAGATATGGTCTTTTCTAATGATATCCATATGTTACTGATTTAGGCTCTTGGGTCCCAAAGTCATGGAAATGAACAATGTATTCAACAGGAAAACAAGCAATGCTTTATTAAAGGAGGAGATAGACTTATGCATAAGGGGGGTAGTTACAGTAAAGCTGGCCCCCAAGGGGAGCTGTTCAGGGTCTTTGTTGGGAAAATGGAAAAATTTGGTGAGGGGGAGCCTTCCCCTCACCTCAGAGCTGGTTCAGGGTAGTTCGGTAACATTGTGTGTGGGGGTGGAGTAAGCGCACCTGCAAGGCGGTGCCACTTTGGCTGGTGTTTTACTGCTTTGGGTGCCTGCCTTGCACAGCCATGTTTTTCCAGACCTGTGGCTTCCAAGGACCATGTGGCCAGTTATCTAGCACAGAGACCTGCATGTGTGGGGTCTGGTGATCCAGCCTGACATGTGAAGGGCTTGTGACCCAGTCTGTGAATGGGCTTGAGGGGTCTGGGAGCTCCAGACCCAGCCCTAGCTCAGCCATTGGCCCAGTTGGTGCTGGGTTACTGGCAGGTAAAAGAGCCACAACAACTACCGTGGTCACCTAGCTTTATAAATGGAATCATGAACAGGATTAAGAGCTAGACAATTGGCATTGTGAGCAGGATTAGCAGCATCAGCCTTAGCCTCTCAGTAGGCAGACAAATTGGCATAGTTGGGCAGGATTATGCCACATTTGGCATAGTCTGCGACAGGACTCTGAACAGATACAGGAGCTGAAAGCCCTTGGAAGAAGGAGGAAATGTGGCTATTTGTGAATATGCTGTGCCCTATGGCCACCTTTCTGTTGACTGGGACCTGGTTGCTGCACCCTGTACTGCAAGGCAACATAGACCAGGTACTGTGGCAGAAAAATCCCTTGGGAGGGGGAAGAAATGTGGCTGTCTTTGAGCATGTGGTGCCCAGTGACCACTTTTCTGCTGACTGGAGCCTGACTTTTGCTCACTCTGCTGCAAACTGATCAAGAGCTGAAGCAGAAAGCAGAGTTGTTGGCAGATGATATGCAGCTACTGGCAGACTCAAGGCAGAAAACAGAGTTGTTGGAAGCAAGGATAAATGCCCTGGAGGACAATGTGCAGTGACTGGCTACTCCTGCTTCTTACACCAGGGAAGACAAGCAATCCAATGGTGAGTTGGGGGAAACCATACATCTCCAAGCATGAACTGTTGTGCACAAGAAATTGAGACACGAGCAGCCTATGGGACCAGACAGACAACCAGTGGGTGATCCACAGGTGACCTAGTTCACTACCTATGTCTCATATACCCAGGTTGAACTGGTTGACTTGGGGAGAGAGTTCAGGCAGAAAGATGGGGAGACCCTTGCTGCTTGGCTGTTGTGGTTATGGGACCTAGCGGTGGATAGTGTAATAAGCTCTGGTGAAGAGGTAGAGAAATTGGTCTCCATCACCATGCACTGGTCCCTGAGACAATGGCTGCAAAATAGCCGCAGGTATGCACCAGGGTGAGGTAATCACTCCTTGATGGACTGGGAGAATGTGGCTGCCTGAACTGTGTGGGCAAATGCCGGAGATTTTAGTTTTAATCAAACTGCCCAAGATTGTTAGTGTATTAGTCTTTTGTGTTGCTATAACAGAAATACCTGAGACTGGGTAATTTGTAAAGGAAAGAGGTTTACAAAGGAAATTGGCTTACAATTCTGGGACAGCTGCATCTGGCGTGGGCCTCAGCCTGCTTCTACTTATGGCAGAAAGTGGCAGGCAGCTGGTGGGTGCAAGCCGATCACATGGTGAGAGGAAGCAAAAGAGAGAGAGAGAAGGTGCCGGGGTCCTATAACCAACAAGCTCTTGTGGGAACTAATAGAGTGAAAACTCACTGGTTAATCCCCCCTGCCCCAGGGAGAGCACTAATCCATTCATGAGGGATCCGCCCCCATGACTCAATCAGTTTCCAACACTGCCACATTGGAGATCAAAATTCCACATGAGTTTTGGAGGAGACAACACATCCAAACTCCATCATCCTGCCCCTGGCCCCCCAAAACTCATGTCACTCTCACAGACAAAATACAATCATTCTATCCTAACAATCCCAAAAGTCTTAGTTTGCACCAACTTAAAAGTCCAAAGTCCAAAGTCTCATCTGAGACCAAAAGCAAAAGTACTTCCAGCTGTGAACCTACAAAAACCAAAACTAAATTTATCTACTGCCAAGATACAATGGTGGAACAGACATTGGGTGCATGTTCCCATTCCAAAAGGGAGGAACAGGCCA
>NW_007733903.1:93380-98008 GCF_000696425.1 Galeopterus variegatus
CATTATGTCTTAAACCTCCAAAATAATGTTCTTTGACTCCAAGTCCTGCATCCTGGGCACAACTGGGCATCTGGGTCCCCAAAGCATCAGGCGGCCTTGTTTCCACCTGCATCCTGGGCACAACTGGGCATCTGGGTCCCCAAAGCTCTGCCAGGAACAGCCCAATAGGCCACACTGGTGCCTGTGGCTTTTCCAGGCTTGCATTGCATGTTACCAGTGGCCTCGGATTTCTGGGGTCCTGGCGGCAGCCCCACTGCCTTGGCTCTACTAGACATTTCTCTGGTGGGGGCTCTCTGTGGAGGCTCCAACCCCACTTTTCTGTTTGGCATTGCTCTAGTAGATGACCTCTGTGGTGGCTCTACCCCTGTGGCTGGTCTCTGCCTGGGCCCCCAGGCTTTTCCATACATCCTCTGGAATCTGGGTGGAGGCTGCCATGATTCCACTGCTCTCACATCCTGCTGGCCTGCAGACTTAACACAACATGGACACCACCAAGGTTTCGGGCCTCTATTCTCCAGGGCTGCTGCATGAACCACACTTGGGGCCCCTCTAGCTGGAGCAGCTGGGATGCAGGGAGCAGGTTCCCAATAGTTCAGTCCTTCTAGACTTCAGGGTCTATGATGGGTGGGGCACTCTTCTAAACTTTTGAAATGCTTGCAGGGCTTTCCTCTCATTTTCTCCACTATTAGCATCTGGTTGCCTCACTGCCAAGCTAATGTCTTTAGCAACCAGTTTATCTGCTTTACCCTTGCATTGTTTGCTGGCTCTCTGCTTCTTTACTGCATGGCCAGGCTGCAAATTTTCTAAATCTTTACACTCTGATTCCCCTTTAAATTCTGGCTTTACATGGTTTTGCTGCCATAACTCAGAGTAGGCTCTTAAAAGCAACCATGCAGCTTCCTTAATGCTTTCCTGTTTAGAAATTTCTTCTGCCAAATGCTCTTGTTCACAACTCTTAAGTCCCACCTTCCACAAAGTCCAAGGGCATGGACACAATGCAGCTAGGTTTCTTGCTGTGGTGTAGCTAGAGTTATCTTTTGTCCACTTCCCAGTAAGTTATTAATTTGTATCTGAGACGTCATCATCCTCATGGCCTTTACTGCCCACATTTCTATCAGCATTCTACTCTCTACCACATAAGTCTCTAAGACATTCCAAACTTTCCCTAGTCTTTCTCTCTTCTTCTAAGTCCTCCAAACTCCACCAACCTTTGCCCATTACCTAGTTCCAAAGCTGCATCCACATTTTCAGGTATCTGTATAGCAACACCCCACTCCTTAGTACCAATTTTCTGTTTTAGTCTGTTTTGTGTTGCTGTAACAGAAATACCAGGGACTGGGTAATTTGTAAAGGAAAGAGGTTTATTTGGCTTACGATTCTGGGGCAGCTGCATCTGGCATGGGCCTCAAGCTGGTTCTACTCATGGCAGAAAGTGGCAGGCAGCTGGTGGGCACAAGCAGATCACATGGTGAGAGGAAGCAAGAGAGAGAGGAGGTGCTGGGGTCCTATAAACAACCAGCTCTCACGGGAACTGATAGAGTAAGAACTCACTCATTAATCCCCCCTCCCCCAGGGAGAATATTAATCCATTCATGACTCAATCAGTTTCCAACACTGCCACATTGGATCTCAAAATTCCACATGAGTTTTGGAGGGGACAACACATCCAAACTCCATCAGTTAGTAAATGGCAAACGTGTGCTGAGCTGGTCCAAATCATTAGAGAGCTGGGGATGTGGCAGTCCATGTTTAATGTGAACACTCATGGCCCGAATGATGAAAACTTTACAGGCAGCATGACAGACATAGTGCTGCAAAATGCCCTGTCAACGTCCTTTGGGTCACTGATGGCCATACTGGACCCATACATTGGTCATTCTATATATGAGGTAACTACCATGATAGCCAGCTTGGGTGAAGTCGAGGAGATGAGACAAGCAAAAGGAGTCCAAAAGATGGTTAAGACCAAACCCCCAAGAAATACTTGGGATTTTATCACAAAGGAACCAAGCAAGACTAGCTGTAAGCAGATGTGGTTTGACTTGCTTGCAGCAGGGGTTGATTAAAAAGAAAATTGACTGGCAGCCAAATGCAGTTCTGTTTGCCTTGTGGCAGCAATTGCACCCCAAACAGCGTTTCACCAAACATCAGGAAACAGGTAGCAAGGTACACTCAGGGGATTTAAAGGACTTTTTTGTTGCTCCCAAGGAGGCAGATGAACTGTTCCATTCTGATTAGGGAACAGGCCAAGGTACTTGTCTTTTGGGGGCAGGTGAAGACCGGAGGCCTCATGTTGAATTGGTAATATATTGGTCAAGGATGAATGTGCAGCGTGTTTTGGCATTGGTGGATACAGGTGCAGAAAGTGGCCTGATACATGGCAATCCAGATAAGTTTCCAGAGGCCTAAGTTCATATAGATGGCTATGCAGGACACACTACTGAGTTGAAAGCTGTGTCATTGCCATTGGGCATAGGAAGTTTACCTCCTCATGTATATACTGTATATATATCTTCTGTAGCTGAATACATATTGGGTATGGATGTACTTTATGGTTTGCACCTGCAAACAATTGGAGAGTTTTGGCTGCAAGTACAGACAGTAAAGACTGTGTTACGAGGATATGCTAAACATGACCTACAGGTGTTACCCAAGCCAAGACATGTAGTTAACGTAAAGCAGTATTGCCTACCAGGAGGACATGCAGAGATAAGTGCTACTATATTGGAATTAGAGAAAGTTGGTATTACTCATCCAGCTCAGAGCCCATTTAATGCTCCAGTATGGCCAGTGAAAAAGCCTGATGGTACCTGGAGAATGATTGTAGATTATCAAGAACTGAACAAAGTAGTGCCTCCTTTGCATGCAGCCATGCCTTCAGTTCATGACTTGATGAATCAGCTGATGACTCAGCTGGGGACTTATTATGTACTGGACCTTGCAAATACTTTTTTCTCCATTCCAATATCAGCCAATAGCCAAGATCAGTTTGCCTTCACATGGGAAGGAAGACAGTGGACCTTGCAAGTATTGCCCCAAGGTTATCTGCATAGCCCAACCATCTGTCATGGTTTAGTGGCTGGGAACCTAGCCAAGTGGACTAGGCCCAGCACGGTTACAATGTTTCACTACATTGATGATGTGTTACAAACCTCTGATTCTCTTGCAGATTTAACCCAGTCAGCTCCAATGCTGCTAAGTTAAGCCATGTGGCAAGAGTTATGGGAATTGGGACATGAGAAAGAAGTAACTCTTTTCCATGTCACAAGATATTTACCCTTAGCCAGTCCAGGAAATGATGAAGCTGATGCCTTGGCTAGGGGAAGATGGCTGGAGAGAGCCCCAGATACTTATGTAGCCCAATGGTTACATCGACAAATGCAGCATGCTGGCCATAAAACCATGTGGATGGCAGCTCAAGGATGGGCCTTGCTTATAAAATGGGAAGATGTAGTGAATACCTGTCATACTTGCCTAGTGTGTGCTCAAAAGACTGCACACCCCTGGCAGATGTCCCATACAGATGGGCAAATAACTTGAGGAAGGGTGTCCCTGACTCAATGGCAGGTGGACTTTGTTGGACCACTGCCAAGGTTGGAGAATTTCAGATACATCTTCACAGCTGTTGATACAGCTACTGGTCCTTTGTTTGTATGGCCTTGTAAGGCCCCAGACCAGGTAAACACTGTGAAGGCACTGAATAGCCTTACAGCTATGTATGGTTGGCCTATAGTTATAGAAAGTGATACTGGAACCCACTTTACTGGACATGGGGTTCAGAGGTGGGCCTCCTAGTTGTCCATTCAGTAGAAGTTACATGTGTCATATCATCTCCAGGCAGCAGAGATGATTGAATAATACAACTGCCTTTTAAAAAAGGGACTAAGGCTATCTACCCAACCCCCATCCCTGAAGGGGTGGGCATGGCAATTATGGCCAACAGTCAGAATTCTAAATGAGAGACCCCACAAGGGCAGACCCACTCCAGTGGAAGCTCTGTTGCATAGGGCCACAGCACCTATACAGTTATAAATCACTACTAAGGATAAGCTTTTGAAGCCAGGATATGGTATGAATGGAAATATTCTCTTACCGGCTCCAACCTGTTTGCAATAGGGACAGACAGTATAATGGGAACGGCCTTGGAGAATAAAGGCCCCCCATATATGCTGGGTAGGTTTAATAGGGCCTTGGGGAAAAGGATTAAAGGAAGACCTGCAAGTATCACCTTGGGTGACAAGTACCTGGCCTCCTCGAGTAAAGGTAACATGGCCTGGAACAGATGAGTGCTCTTTTCCAAAGGGCACATTAGTATTATCATTATGGCCAATTATGAGTTCCTCTGTACCGTTACATGTAGAACCTACAGATCCAACAGTGTTAGCAGATAAAGTATGGTATCATAAGCCAGGTAAGATACCTACTCCTGCAACCATCCTTTCTCAGGATGTTAAACTGGCGTATATCTTACCAGAAGGGTGAGAACTTCTCCTATTGGCATCAATAACTCTTCTGTCTTTTTGCCCATAGTGTTCTGGATGCAGGAACTGCACCAGAGTCACATGATCAATATATCAGCCTGCTGAATATGCATTGAACTGCTCATTGGTATGACTGCAGGATTTGCA
>NW_007733903.1:98994-100456 GCF_000696425.1 Galeopterus variegatus
CTGCAGGATTTGCATGGAGGATCACACCAATGGTGACTACTAACCGGACATATGTGGCTAACAGTTAAAAGGAGAGAACTGCAAGCTTTAAGGCATATTGAGTGGACAATAGGTTATGTAAATGTAAGGGTCATTTACCCTCACTAAGGGAACATTGTGGAAGGTTCTGGACATACAGATTGCACACCTGAAGGGGTGGATTGTTGGGAAAATGGAACAATTTGGTCAGGCTCCTCTCACCTCAGAGCTGGTTCAGGGTCGTTCGGTAACATTGTGTATGTGGGTGGAGTAAGTGCACTTTCAAACCAGCACCACTTTGGCTGGTGTTTTACTGCCTTGGGAGCCTGCCCTGAGCAGCCATGTTTTTCCAGACCTGTGGCTTCCAAGGACCATGTAGCCAGTTACCTAGCTCAGAGACCTGCATGTGTGGGGTCTGGTGACCCAACCTGGCATGGAGGGGTCTGGTTATACTGCCTGATGCACGAAGGGTTTGTGACCCAGTCTATGAATGGGCCTGAGGGTCTGGGAGCTCCAGACCAAGCCCTAGATCAACCATTGACCCAGTTGGTGCTGGATTACTGGNTCTGGGAGCTCCAGACCAAGCCCTAGATCAACCATTGACCCAGTTGGTGCTGGATTACTGGTAGGTAAAAGAGCCACAACAACTAGCGTGGTCGCCTCGCTTTACAAATGGCATCATGAACAGGATTAAGAGCTAGACAATTGGTGCTATAAGCAAGATTTACGATATCAGCCTTAGCCTTGCAGTAACCAGACAGTCTTTTAAAGGGAAAGGAGTTAAGGGGTACAGGCCAGCATCACTGGAGGTGGTTTGTTCTGTTCTTCCTGGTTGCATCATGAGTGCATGCTCAGTTAAGGTTTTGGTTCTTGCACCTGCTCATCCTCACCCCAGGAGGGTCATTGTAGCAGTCACCTTGAAGCTTTGTGTGAATGTTGGAATTCCTAAAGGGGTTTTAAGGTTAATCGGTAGCTTAATCTTTACAATTACAGTAAACAGCCTTGGAGAGGGGTTTTGCAACTCAGTAAATATCCTTTCCCCTCTTATCTCAGTTTATTTTATCAGGGCGGGCCACGAGGTAATCT
This sequence comes from Galeopterus variegatus, assembly GCF_000696425.1. Lineage (NCBI taxonomy): Eukaryota > Metazoa > Chordata > Mammalia > Dermoptera > Cynocephalidae > Galeopterus > Galeopterus variegatus. The sequence continues at coordinate 100,099 of NW_007733903.1, forward strand.
TGTGCCCTGGGGGGTCTCATGACTGAGGAGTAGAAAAGTAACAAAGTGTCCTCTGCAGGGAAAATGCAGTCAGTTTGGTTCACAGGTCTAGCCTTACTCTGTCTCACATAGATCCTACAATTGTACTGTTAAATTTGTATAGCATTAGGTTGGTTTCTAGGTCTTTAAAAACTGCAAACTTTTTTTTCTCTCTAAATTGGTGTGTAAGGGCCTTTGGGGCACAGGCTTTATTTTATCTGGAATGAACCTAAGAACGGAGTGGACTGGGCCTTCAGCAGTTTTTCAGTGCTTCCATTAAAACTCTAAAGCAAGCATGAGAAAACACATATTGTTGGAGTGAGTGTTATTGATGATGTTA
>NW_007733903.1:101349-102613 GCF_000696425.1 Galeopterus variegatus
GGAAAATAGGATAAATAGAGAGGTTTGATAATGCATAATGAATACCATAAGACACTATTCAACAGCTAGAGATGAGTCTCAAAATTGGTTGTAAATTTGCCAGCAGCAACAGCAAAGGGGAAACACAATCTGTTGCAAAAATTATGGTGCTCATAAAAGGAAAACTAAACAAAGTAGAAAAAGCCTATTCTTTCTGTTCTGAGATTCCAGTGACCTAGAGCTTATGATTCCTGAGAAGAGGGACTGACTTGATACAGTGGACAATGTCATTGCCAACATTTTCAATAGAGCCAAGTTTTTCATAGCATCCCCTAAGACATGCAAGTGGCATCTTATTCAGCAGAATTAGATCAATGAGACTCAAAGCTGTGCATCACTCAGTAGTATTTTCCTTGAACTGAGAGTGCAGAGGTGCTGTGGTGCTAGGGTATCAATAAGTGCTGGTAATTAACCCAGTGGAGGCAGGTTTGACAAACTATCACTGATGTTACAAATGTGTGCCTCAGTAGAAGGTCATAAAATCCCCCCAAAAGAGGACACCTGAATATGCAGGTAAATATATAGATAGAAAAATATCTCATTTGAAACAACTGAAAAGTAATTATTATGTGAAGATTCATGACCATACCTTCCATACTAGCAAATGAGAAAAATGGGCTAATCTTTTCTATAAGTGCACATCTAAAATCTCAAGGGAAAGAATATAGAGTAGAAAATGTTTACAGGTCTCCATGAATCCACATGTAGGAAACAGAATTAGGAGTCATATTTGTTTTGTGTTGACAATATTTTGACAGCAGCAGTGCTGGGTGGTCCCATAAGCTCTCAAAATGTGGGCACAGTTGGGGCTGGGAAGGAAAAGGACACAACATGGAGAATGTTCCCTGAACTATGGAGGGATGAGGGAAATAAGGTATTTGTCAAAAAGAAGGAGGAATAAGCCTAATCACAGGAGAGAAAGGGAGAAGGAAAGAGGAAGAAAAGAAGGAAGAGGGGGAGGGAGAGGAAGGATAGGGAGAGATTGGGTAAGGGACCTAAAGAATAATTATGATTTGTAATAATGAATATACTAATAATATTGATTTGATCATGACATGTTGTACTCCCACAGTATGTATAATCAATTATGATTCAATAAAAAAAAAGGAAAAGAAAAGAAGGAAGAAAAGAAAGACAAAAAAAAAAAAGAAAAGAATAAAAAGAAAGGAAAGAGGGAACAGGATGAACAAAAGAGGGGTATAGAGAGGGAAAATGGGGAAGAAAA
>NW_007733904.1:0-7537 GCF_000696425.1 Galeopterus variegatus
GTATCACAGCGCACAGCTCACAGGATCACGCTGTCTCCTGTCACGGCCGCTCCAGACCCGTTGCCATCTTAGAATCAGTTCTGGAGGCTGGGAAGTTGAAGATCAAGCAGCAGTTATCAGGAGAGGGCCTTCGTGCTACACCATCATGTGCTCACAGGCCAAGTCTGCAGATGAATGGAGCACGAGCATAGTTTCCTGCTGAGGCCAGGCCCACAAAGAACTTTTTCTCCTACTGTCTCTAATCCAGAGTTGGTGTTATCATCTCCGAATGGTGGTCAATCCTGACTCTCTAACTGAGCTTATTTGTACAAGGGAAGACAACCTCCCTTCCCCCATCTCTTGTTTAGGAAGCACTGCTATTATGCAGTTTGGGGGGCTCTAATGTCCTTTTGGAACTCAACCTGTTGGTCTTTTAATGGGAGTTAGGGTCTTTGCGCTTGTCTGCTTGTGTGTGGAGTTTTTTGTTGTTGTTGTTGGGCTTTTTTGTGGCTGGCCTATCCTGTATGGGGGATCTGAACCCATGACCTTGGTATTATAAGGCTGCTCTCTAACCAACCGAGCCAACTGACCAGCCTGCTTGTCTGCATCTGTGGGAGTTACTTGAAAGGGAAAAAAGAGCCAATCTATTTCAGTTGGAAAAGCCTATCTCTAGAGTCTGTGTAAATCTGTGAGCAAATTTCTTTGATATTTTTTAATTCCTGTGTGAACATAAGATTTGGCCATTTTGGATTATTGGAGTAAGAATAGATAAATTGATATTCAATTCAATTGTTCATGGCATTAGAAGGGCAAAATTATGATGAAATCAAACGCCTTAAAAAAAAAAAAAATAACTTTCAGGGCCGGCCCGGTGGCGCACTGGAGAGTGCGCCGCTTGGGAGTGTGGCAGCGCTCCCGCCGAGGGTTCGGATCCCATGTGGAGACCGGTTCCCACTCACTGGCTGAGTGCGGTGCGGGCGCAACACCGAGGGTTGCGATCCCGTTACCGGTCAGTAAAAAAGACAAAAAGGAAAAAAAAAAAAAACTTTCAAATGAAAAATACCCTTAACACACATATTTAGTTTAGCCTTTTTTGTTATCTATTTCTCTGTTGAAAGGATAGAATTAGTACCTACACCAAAAGTGAAATGTGTCTGTAAAACTGTGGTTTGACAGTGAAAGCTTTGTAGGTCACAAATTTGTAAGCACCTTGAAGGTAAAGTATTCTGTCTTTTATATCTTTATATTGCCCACAGACATATATTGTTTTACGAGGAACAGTAATTTGTGTCCTGAATTTAGGGTAAGAAAGACTTTGTATGTTCAGTTACAGAGATGTGTTTGACACTTGACCACCTCTTATGTGTTTGTCATTTCACCACCTGGGATCTGCTCTTGGATGCTGTCGTGATATCTGGAAGGTCATTTGTATCGTTACCTCCTGATTTATCTGCCTTCCTGGCTGCCCAGCTCTGCTTTCTCCTAGCTCCTACAGGCTGAAGGGATCTGGCTGTAGATTGCAAAACTGCCTGCTGTAGCACAGGGCTGCCAGCTTGGGAGTCAAGGTTCTCTTTAGTACAGAAGGGGCATGAGACCATGGCCCTGACCTCACTGGATGGATTATTTGTAATGTGTCTTTGTGGACAACATTGGTAGAGCACCTCTGACTTTGACATTTTAGCCTACTCTATTATATTGTTCTCCTTACTGCCTAAATATCTTCCTTCATGCACTGGTTATCCCATTTGAAATAGAGTTTCTGGAGGGTTAATGATTAAGAGCAATTGAAGAATTATGAACAATAATTTCTCAGCTAATTAGAGAGACCTGAACCTGTAAATCTAACCTGACCTAACCTAATCCTGAACCTATAACTAAAGTTAATAACTGCATGTACCAGAACATTTTATTGGATCATACACTGCTCCAGCTTCTGCTTCAGTATCTGTCTCTCTTGTGTATGAGGCAGGGTGTTTATCATAATTGAGTAACATCTCTGGATTTCTTCCTATTTTAAAAAATATTTGCTGGTCTGCCGTCCTCCCTGCCCCATTTTATCCTTTTCTGTTTTCTTACTTTCCTTCTCCTTTGTTCCCTATCTGTCCTTGTTTTACTGCTGTGATCCCCCCACTTCCAATTGATCATACAATGGTTGAAGGTATATTTGTTGGTTTAATTTTATATATGTTTAAAAACTAGTAGCTTGAGACATTTCTGTGTGTGTATTTTTAAGGAAGAGTGTAGCCCCTAAATCTCAAGCCAAAAATGTGGTTCATTTCACTTTTTTATGGAATTTGGCCCTGGGTAGCTATAGCATGGTATAGGACATTGTGAATGGCTTATAATAGCTGATTACAGAATTATGGTTTAGAAATTGTTTTGCTTTGTTTTGTAAATGGGACAGGTTGACAGGAAAATTAGCTATAGCAAAGAGACTATAATAACGTATTTGACATCTCTTTTTGCACACATATCACATCTAGTCCAATGGCAAATCCTTTTGGCTCTACCCTTAGTGCAGAGGTTGGCCCCCAATCCAAATCTGGTTCTCATCTCTCTGAATAGCCCTTGAGCTGAGAATGTCTTTTACATTTTAAATGGTTGAAAAAATCAAAGTAATATTTCATACACACATTAAAATTATATGCAATTAAAATTTCAGTGTTCATAAGTAAAGTTTTACTGGGGCACAACCACTTATTGTTTCTGTATTGTCCATGGCTTCAATCACACTATAGCAGCAGAGCTGAGTAGTTGCAGCAGGGACCGCGTGGCCTACAAAGCTTAAAATATTTACTCTCTGGTTCTTTACAGGAAAAAGTTTACCAAACTGTGCTTTAGAGTATGTACAGAGTCCATCCACTTCTTATTTCCTCCACTGTTGCTATAACTGGTTCAAACTTTCTTGACTAAACCATTGCTACTGCCTCCTGATTGATTTCTTCACTTTTTGTCCTTGTCCGCTTACAGCTACACAGCCAATGGAGTGATCTTTTTAGAAAATAAACCAGGTCTTGCCACTGCTTTTTTCAAAAACGTTCAATAGTTTCCTATCTTGCTCAGATTAAGTGTGAAAAGTAAGATTAAAGCCTTTAAAAACCTACAAAGCCATCAATTTTTTTCTGTAACATTTCTCTTTTGTAGTTATTCAGCCTTATTGTAGAATGAGAACAGACTACAATATAACAAGTGTATGTGGTTGTGTTCCAGTAAAACTTTATTTATGAAAACAGGTGGCAGGTTAGATTTGTTTTGCAGGTTGTAGTTTGCTGACTCCTGCTGTAGATAGTATGAAATTGTCCCAAACCCTTTCTCTCTCTCTCTCTCTCTCTCTCTCTCACACACACACACACACACACACTTCCTGGTTTTACCTCTTACTATTCTCTCCTTCCCCTAACTACCCACCAGTGATATTGACTTCTTTGTTGTTTCTAGGTACATCCCTGCCTCGGGGCATTTTACATTTACTGTTCCCTCTACTGGGAACACTTTTCCCTCAGATAGTATCAGTTGAATAGTATGGGTCAACACTATGTGTTGACCTTAGCTCTTGGGATGTGTCAATGAGCAAAACTTAAAATCCCACACTAAATGTTGCTCACATTCCTCTGTGCGTGCATGCGTGCAGACAATAAAAAAAATAGCAAACATAAACAAATAAATGATATAGTCTCTTATAAGATATGTGCAGTAGAAAAATAGAGCATGCTAACAGGGGACTCATGGATAGTATGACATGAATGCAGAGTTCCAGGGTTCTCCAAAGTAAATATTTGCATGGCTTATTTACCTCATCTTTCCTGACCACCCTGTATAAATTGCAGTCCTGTTACCACACTTGGGACTCCTTATTGCCATTTCCTGTGTTATTTTTGTATATAGCACCTTTTGCCATCTATATATCTATAGATGCTATATATCTCATTTATTTTTGTTTTTCCCCTCCCTCTAGAATGTTAGCTCCAAGAGGGCTTTCTTTAGATCTCCTTTTTCCTGAGTGTCTAGCACATAGTGGGTGTTGTGCATACGAGATGAATCAGTCTAGGTGAGTTGATAATCCTCAGACGTATTCTTTACCAGTGGTATTTGTATCATGCTAATCACTCCAAGTATTTACTGCTTCTTAACAAGAGATATGTTAGACTCTTGGTTAATAAAATTGGAAGCAAAAGAGGAGGCTCAGTACCACTAAGTACTCTTCAAGACGATTTTGTTTCTATTTAGACCAAATGGGTACTTAATTATAGTTAGGAAGCCATGAAGAAAAAAGGGATATTGGGGAATGATTAAATGAGAAAGAGAATAGAAAAAACATAGGCTGTACTTACTGATAAATCTAAATAGTCAGTGACATAGATGTCCAACTTCTGAAACAGAAATGGCCGTAAGGAAGTCTGCCCATAGGTTCCTCCCTCATCCATCATACTTCCCTTTCCCAATTCAAAATATCCCCCCCAACAATTGATTTAGAGCAGGGGTCAGCAAACTAGACCCAGCTGTGGGCCAAATCCTGTCCAAGACCTATTTTTTTTTTTTTTTAAAGATGACCGGTAAGGGGATCTTAACCCTTGACTTGGTGTTGTCAGCACCACGCTCAGCCAGTGAGCGAACCGGCCATCCCTATGTGGGATCCGAACCCGGGGCCTTGGTGTTATCAGCACCGCACTCTCCTGAGTGAGCCACGGGCCGACCCCAAGACCTATTTTTAATATAGTCATGGAATCAGTTTTATATTTTCAAAGGGCTATTAAAAAACAGAACAAAGAATATGCTGTAGATGATATGGACCTTATGTGGTCTGCAAAGCTTAAAATGTTTACTTTCTAACCCTCTGCAGAAAGTTTGCCAACCCTGGAATCACTTTCTTGGTTGCTTCCAGGGAAGAAAGATACTTACTTCCCTGTTGTGGTCTTCATAAGTAAATAAAACTTTAGAATTGGAACACGTAATCCACCTCACTTATTTTATAGTGAAACCTAGAAAGATATGTTAACTTCTTAGTGTCGCACAGCTTTTTAGATATAGATCCTGGGTCTCTAGCTCAATATTCTTTTATTTACTTTTTTCATGTCAGTGAAGAGCGATAGTCTCTCTTCTGTGATATCTTGGGCAAATTATCTTCTCTAAGCCTCAGTTTTCTCATCTGTAGTACTGAGAAATTGATAGTATAAGGTTTTTGTAATGATTAAATCAAAGTGCATATAAGCTACTAGTGTATAGTTAAATGCTCAACAGATCATAGCTGTTTATTTTGTCATGGTATAGTTAAAAAATTTCTGGTGCCTAGAAATTGCTCCTCCCCTCATATTTTTGGGGGGTAAGGTCTGTGAGGGAAAGTGTTGGTGGCATCTAGAGCTGTAATTCGGATTTACTTTGTGTCTCAAAACGTAGAGATCTTCCTGTTTTAATAACGTTATACTTCATTACTTTTGGGGAGCTTAATCAACTTTCGGAACATTGTTACAATGAGACATTTTGTTCCAGGTTGTGAATAGCTGATTTACAGTTTTGAACAAAGTTGGATTGCAGATTGATGCTACTTTTCTGAAAAGATTATGCAGAAGACATTTTGGTCATTTTGTTCTATGTATTTTTAGTGACTGAGTTTATGGAAGATGTGAAAGGAAAAGATGAAGGGAAAGAAGAGAAGGAAGTGGACTGCCTATGTGAATTCATCTATAAGCCAGTCTTATTTTTAGTGCATGCTGACAAAGTGCTGGAAGACTGTTAAATTGCTCAGGATGTCATTTATACATGGATTAGTGCTAATTCAAAGTTTACCTTGTCTGTGGTGGCAAGTGTATTAAGAGCTGGGAAGCCCATCAGACTGTTCAAAAACCTCCCCTCCCACCCTCTGTTTAAATAAAATGGGGTTAATAAGTAAATATCAAGGACAGTTTTGAATGGAAGAAAATCACAAAAGCACTAACAACCTTGGTTAAAATTGGAGCGAGGAATAACATATCTGGTGTTTAAATGTTATTGAATAAAGGAGTAACAATACATATGCATGCATGAGCATTTTAAAAAACTGAAATGTGACAGCTGTTTCCCTCTCTAATGCTATATTTATTTATTTATAAATTTACATTCAATAATGCATTCTTTTCTGTGTATAATTTTATGAGTTTTGACAAATGCATGGGGTTGTGTAACTACCAACACAATCAAGATGCAGAAAAATTCCAATATCTATTCCAGAAATTTTACTCATGTTACTCTTTTGTAATCAAACCTCCCAGCTCCCACCTCAACACTGGCAAATCACTGAGCTATTATTCTCCCTGTAGTATGGCATTTTCCAGACTTTTGTATAAATGAAATTATATATAACCTTTTTTTTTTTTCTGACCCGTAAGGGGATCTCAACCCTTTGCACAGTGTGGTCTGCACCACGCTCAGCCAGGGAACGCACTGGCCATCCCTATATAGGATCTGAACCCGCCGCCTGGTGCTCCCAGTGCCGCACTCTCCCGAGTGAGCCACGGGCCGGACCTATATATAACCTTTTGAGTCTGGTTTCTTTCTCTTAACATAATGCATTTAAGATTCATCTGTGTTGTGCATATACTTTGTTCCTTTTCATTGCCGAATAGTATTCCATTATATGGATGTACTATAGTTTATCTATTCCCCCACTGAAATGCATTTGGTTTTAGTTTTTGGCAATTATAAGTGAGGATACTATAAACATTCATATACAGGTTTTAGTGTGAACACAGTTGTATTAGTTTCCTGTGGCTGCTGTAACAAATTGCCAAACTGGATGGATTTAAAACAATAGAAATTTATTCTCTCACTGTTTTGGAGGTTGGAAGTCCAAAATCAATATTACTAGGCTAAAATCAAGGTGTTGGCAGGGCTGCACTCTTTCTGCTGGCTTTCCAGCTTTTGGTGGCTCCTGGCATTCCTTGGCTTGTGGCTAAACAACATCACTCCAATCTCCACCTCGGTCTTCACATCATGCTCTCTCCTCTGTGTGTATGTCACATCTCTCTCTGTCTCTCTAAGGACACTTGTGATGGCATTTAGGGCACACCTGGATAATCCCCCAATCTCAGAATCCTTAATCACATCTGCAAAGAAACTTTTCCTAAATAAATTAACATTTACAGATTCCAAGTTTACAGATTCCATCTTTGGGGGCCATTATTCAGCCCGTACATTTTCATTTCACTCGGGTGAATATCTAGGGAGGCGTGTTTTGCTAGTTGTAAGTGAGGGTATGTTTAACTTTTATGAGAAACTGCCATACTGTTTACATAGTGGCTGTACTGTTTTGCATTCTTATCAGCAACGTATGAGAGTTTCATTTATTCTGCATTCTTACTGGTGCTTGGTATTGTCATTTTAAAAAGCTATTCCACTAGGTATGTAGTGGTATTTCATTTTGATTTTAATTTCTTTCCCTAATAATTAGTCATATGGAACATCTGTTCATGTGCTTATTTATATCTTCTTCTGTGAAATGTCTGATCATATATTTTGTGTATGTTTTTATTGGGTTATTTTCTCTTTGTTCAGTTTGTTCTCCCCCCCCCCCCCCCCCCCCTTT
>NW_007733904.1:7795-13631 GCF_000696425.1 Galeopterus variegatus
TTTCCCCCCCCCCCCCCACGCCTCTGTTCTCCCCAAAATTTGTCCCGGGCCCCAGGAAATTAGGAACATGCTTGCTTGTGCTTTTGTTATTCTTGATATTTCTTCCTTTTTGAGTTTCCAAGAACTTGAGTTCTTTTTTGTGTCTTCATAGATTACTCAGTAAAGGAAATAGAAGGAGAGAGAATCTAAATTAGCATGTAGTAGGATATGTTAGTCAGGTCTGAGGTTGCAAGTGATTAAAACCCTTCAGTAAAAAGGGTGATTTGTTAGTGCCTAAAAACAAATGGTAGGGCCGGCCCGGTGGCGCACTGCTACAGTGCGCCGCTTGGGAGCGCGGCAGCGCTCCCCCCGAGGGTTCGGATCCCACATACAGACCGGTTCCCGCTCACTGGCTGAGCAAGGTGCGGGCGCAGCGCCAAGGGCTGCGATCCCGTTGCTGGTCCCAGTCCGGTGCGGGCGCGACACTGAGGGTTGCGATCCGTTGCCGGACACGAAAAAAAATAATAAGGGACAGCTGATCTGGGATTCAGTGATTGCCTGGACTCTCCTCTCCTGTTTGCTCTCTTTGACCTGATTACATTGTCTTCTGTCTCAGACAAGTTATCGCCAAATGATTGGGATTATGGTTGCAGGTGTCTTAGGACCCATGTCCTTTCACCTTAGTGACCCCAGAGGGAAAAAGGGATCTTCTTTGCAAACTTAGCTCAGAAAACCCCTGGGGAAAGTCTGTTTTTACAGACTTAGCATGGAGTCACATGCAGATCCCTAGAGCAGTCACTCTGACCTACTTGAACATCTTAAACTTAATGTGAACAAAACAGACTCTTTATCTTTTTCCCCGTAGTTTTCTTCATATCAGTAAATTCACCCTTTTATCAAAGTCAGAAGAGTTTTCCTTGATTTCTCCATGATTTCCTGTAATGAATAGCCCTTTTCTTCCATATCCAGACCATCAGCCTTGCTCCCTGTTTTGAAACTACACTAATTCTCTTTCTTCTTGAGACCTTTGCACATGCTGTTCCTTCTGCATGCAAGGCCAGCCATTTCTCATCCTTTAAGTCTGTGCTTAAATGTCACTTCCTCAGAGAGTTCCTTTTTTGGAAGCAGGTAACTCCTCCCTCATCCCATCTCTTTCTAAGGTCCTTGTTTATTTGCTTCACAGTACTACTTATTACAGCCAAGTGTCATTTTATCCATCTTTTTACTTTTTTTTTTTTTTTTGTCTTTTCCCCCTTAGACTGTAAACTGCACGAATTTAGGGACATGATCTTATTTACTTTTGTATCTCTGATTCTAGTACAGTATGAAGCACATAAATGGTTTTGAATGAATGAATCAGGAGAATGCATTTTTATCATCGACCCAATGTGGTTTAAGTGCTCTTGTGGAGTGGGGATTGGTGGATAGACAAAAACAGAATAGCCACTTCAACAGGCTCCAAATGAACCTACATTAAGAACCACACTTAATATATTTTCAGTTTTTTGAATTAGTATAGTAAATGTGATTGTCTTATGGATAAGATTGAAATCCTAGAATCTGAAAATAACGGTGATTAATGCCTGGTATTAATCGTTATGCTTGTTAATATTTTTGATTGAATAGAAATAATCACTAAGAGGAATCTGCAGGAACAGATCTAAACTAATAATTTAAAATCCTTTCTTAAAACAATCACGAGTAGAGTTTGATTGGTGCACTTTTCTCTAGCTATTTAGTGGGGTGGACTGAGTGACATGTTATTGGGCCAACCACATATTTTAAAGTATTAGTAATGACATTCATTTTCATGTGGTTCTTTTATGTTTACCCTCAGTGACTTCTGTTTAGCTTCTTGTATGGTCCCTTTCTAACACTTTCCCTTTGGTCCTTCCATTTATTTGCTGCTCTCTGAACCAGCAATGCAAAATTTAAGGCAAGGGGGAGGTATCTGGTGCCACGAACGGTTGGGCACATAGTTGGGCACAAACAGTTTATGAACCTGGCTGGGAATGACTGCTGAGTTAGTGAGAGTTAAGGTCATTGTTTAATTTGTTATACAAACCAGGTCATTTTTTAGATGAAAGCAAATGTGAGGACAGCCTGTCTCACACACCCTGGTGATAGGGAGGTGATAATCAGAATTGTTGCAGAATTAAGGTAGTCTGTGGCTGGGAGTTTGGGATTGGGAAGAGATTTGCCTAAGTGTGTATAGGAGGCAGCCAGGCAGAGCTCTGGGCTTTCTTAAATCCTTTTGAGGCAAGTGAAGATTTCTGTAGATCTGCCCTAATTAGTAAATGTGGTTGCCTTATGGATAAGATTGAAATCCTAGAATCTCAACCTAATTCTTTTTTACTTTTTCAGAGAAAACTAGTACTGTGCTTTGATATAATGTTCACTCAAGGAGTATAAGGATTGTCTGATCTGTGCACTTCGGGCCTATTGTCAGTAGAAGGTTATTGAATGTTTTTGCACTAGTGTTGAAGGATTTTCCCAGATAAGTTCATATCCTATAAGTTCATGTCGTATATAAGTTCATGTCCTAGATAAGTTCGTGTCCTATAGATAGTACAGGCTGAGTATCCCTTAACTGAAATGCTTGAGAACAGAAGTGTTTTGTTTGCATTATATTTACCAGTTGAGCATCCTTAATCCAAAAATCCAAAATGCTGCAATGAGCATTTCCTTTGAGCATGACCTTTGAGTGTCATGTTGACACTCAAAAAGTTTCAGATTTTGGAGCATTTTGGATTTTGGATTTTCTGAGTAGGGATCCTCATCCTGTAGTAGTACATATTTGAGAGTAGGCTGGAGAAAGATTGGGCTTTAAGATTAGTTTTTAAGTCATATATAAAGCAAATTTGAACTCTTAAAATAGGGAGAGGCCTATAGATTTTATAGACAAGTACATGCCATAGAATATATTGTCCTTACTTTTTAGGTTCCAACATGGGAATAGTTAATAGAAGCATTGTAGTTGAGATTAATAGCTATGATAATATGTAGAAAGACTGATTCTATAAAGTTAAGCTTGTCATTCCAGAATTAGGTTTGTTTTTTGTTAGGTAAATGGGTACTTTAGTGAGACTTTTATCCTCTTGACAGAGGATGTTAATATTGAATACTTTGTGGAAAAACAGAAAGAACATTAAAAGTTTTGTGGAGAATGCAAAATACACACACATATACATACACATGTTAGTCATCTTAGGGTCATATGTCACCTTTTCTATGAAGACACTTTTGTTATGGCTTTTCATGTATTTTTTTTTCAACTCCCTTAGTAGGTTATCTACACCTACCAGAGTGCTGTATATGGTTGTTCAGTGAGAATCCAGTTACTGTGAAATTTCCTGAGATAGCATTAAAAGTAATATTTTAAAATTTTATTCCCTAAAGTAATAGCAATACCTTTTTATGTTTTAATTCAAATTACTTTATGGTTTACATTTTACTTCATTAATCAAGTCAGACAGATCTACTTACTGTTATCCCCATTTTATGGACAAGGAAAGAGACCCTGTGTAGTTTAACTAGCTTTTTTTGTCACTTACATAGCTAGTTACTTATACACAGTGCTCTCATTAATGTATTTTCAGCAACTGATTAAACTAAAACCTGAAAGCATTATATTAAAGGGCGAAGGACAATATATGGTGTGAGGTACTCGGCATAGAAGCCAGCTTTGCATAGGGTGCTGTGCATGCAGTCATTTACTGTAGTTTACATTAAAAATTGATGTTCAAGGTAAAAAATTGCTATGTGGACATTGCTGTATTCATCTTTTATAGTGCTTTATTCATCAGCTTTTAAATTACAGTTTTAAAATATCTTCCATCTATACAGACTTTCTAGAACTGTACCAACACAGTTGTCATAAGCCACATGTAGCTATTTAAATTCAAATTTAAGTTAAAACAAATTAACGGTAGCCACCATCCACATTTCAGTACTCACAAGCCTGCATGTGTTTAGGGGTTACTTTATTGGACAGCATAGATATAGAACATTTTCATCATCCCAAAAAGTTCTATTAGATAGCACTGTTTTTAAGAACAATATTAAAGAAAATATTACTGGAGGACAGGGTTTTGTTTTCACATATTAGGCGTTAGAACTTTTGGAGTTAGAAACGTTGGCTTTAGATTATCCTAATGAGAGGAGCTTTGTGATTTACTATCTGTGGATCAAGCCTGTCATGTTCACACTCTGCCTAATCTTTTATTAGTCTCTCTTGCTCTGTGTAAATCAGTCATACTAGGCTGAGGGGTATTTTGGGCTAAGTAGTACAGAATTTGCAAATGTGTATTTTATGTAGTTAAAGCCTTAATGCTTAATATCTCTTTCCTTACCAATAAAGTGAGGATGAGATATTGACTACATGGAATTTCGATTAATTGAGGAGGTTATGTAGTTAACAATTCAAATCCTAATGAACCTTCTATTCTCAGGAGAAATCTTTGCTCTGTTTTGAAGCTATCTCAGCTTCAACTCTCCTCTAGACATTAAGCCCTTATAGCTCAGTCTGGTGCTTCATGAACTCAGTCCATTCATTGGTTAAGTAACTCCTCTGGACCAGTCACTGTCTTTGATTATTTGCTAATTCATTTATGATTACCCTTTAGGATTACTCATCAGGATTACTTTGAACTAGATTATGAGCTCCTTGAAAGTAGGAAATCCTGTCTTATATTTAACGTACTTATAATTTTAGAAATTAAGAACTAAAAGAAATGTTAGAAATAGTCATGTCAGATATTTGCATTTTATAAATGAAGAACCCCAACAGGTTAAGTTACTTCCCCATAGTTGGAGAACTAGGACTAGAGAACTGGCCTTGTGTTAGGCTATCTTCTTGACTAGTTGATTGTTAAATTAATCTGACGGAAGTCCTAAGCACTATTCTGGGTTAAGGCTACTGTATTCTGTGTATAAACTGTCAGTATAGAATAAAATTATTTATAACTCCTGATTTCAACACATAATATTTCCTTTTTGTCTCTTATGACACATTCTTAGGGGCATTTTGTATGCTATTTTTGGAGATACAGTATTAGATTTTGAAAAGTCATTTTTGGTTTTATCAGCACCGCACTCTCCCGAGTGAGCCACGGGCCGGCCCGTCATTTTTGGTTTTAGACTAGAATAGATTGACTGGTTTCTCAGGTTAAATAAATACTCCAGATTTGTATTTTCATGTATTTGGTGGTATTGTATTTATATAACATGTTATGGGGTTAGAGTGTTCATTTATAGAAACAAATAAACCTGACTGTTTCTATGAGCTTTGAATTCTGATCTCTAGTTTTATATTCCAGTTACAGTTTGGATTTCTTTGTTATTGTGTACACACATGTGCATGTGCACGTTACACACATATATACTCACTCATAGACATTCACAGGAGTGCTTAGAACAGCAAACTTTTCTAGATACAGACAAGATTATGCATTCCTATACACTTTAAATTATTTCTTAAAATTTATTTTTATTTGCCACAGTTCTTGGCAGAGTGGTGGGTATGCATTAGGTATTATAAGGTAATTGTTATTTGACAGGATACTTTTGCTTCCAGAAACATTAATTGGTTTATATCTGTAGTAGCGTGTGCTTGTAGTTGGCATGGACCAGACCAGGTCAGGCTCTTTTGCAGAATACAAGTTATTTCCCTGTAGGGTTAGAATCCCTGCCTCCCTCTCTGCAAGAACTGAAATCAGTTCCAGAAAAGAGTCTTTGCTTGTGAATCAAGATTTTAATTACAGGCTTTTCTTCTTCCAAAAGCAGTTCCCTTTTTTGCAGTTATTCTTTGGGTGAAGAGAGAGAGAGAGAGAGAGAGAGAGAGAGTGTGTGTGTGTGT
>NW_007733904.1:14062-17043 GCF_000696425.1 Galeopterus variegatus
TTTTTATTTTTCTATTTTTTTTTTTTTCCCCTTTTTGTCTTTTTTACTGACCGGTAACGGGATCGCAACCCTTGGTGTCGCACCCGTACTGGGGACTGGCAACGGGATCGCAACCCTCGGTGTTGCGCCCACACCGCGCTCAGCCAGTGAGCGGGAACCGGTCTCCACATGGGATCTGAACCCTCGGCGGGAGCGCCGCCGTGCTCCCAAGCGCCGCCCTCTCCAGTGCGCCACCGGGCCGGCCCTGCTGGTGGTATTTCTGAAGGGAGAGCTGAAAACTGAAAATGACTGGGTAGGAAAAGGGCTAATGTTAGGGTGACACTGGCAGGAACAGGAGACAGACTGGCAGGAGCAGGTTCCTTCTTCTGTCATCTTTACTTTCTAGTCTTCCTCTAGAGTCCCCCGTTGGTGGAGCTTAATGGGATGCCAGCTGACAGAGCAGAAATAAAGTACACAGAGTCTGAACCCAGTATCACAAAGCAGAGCATAGAAGGGCAAGCTTGGAATTGAGAGGCAGCAGCTTAAGAGTTAGCATAGATACTACTGGCCAGGAGTACAGCCTCTCTGAAATTCAGTTTGGCAGTATATATCAAAAATCTTAGAAATGCGCACACCTTTTGACCCTGTAATTCCAGTTCGAGAGATATATCCTAAAGAAATAATCCAAAAAGTGAGCGAAGATGTATATACAAGGCTGTTTGATTACACTACTGCATATAATAAAAAATTAGAATTTAAATGTTCATCAGTATGGGATTAGTTAAATTTATCTTACTACATGTGGTGAAATGTTATACAGCCATTAGAAAGATGTTGATTTGTATTTATTGATGTGGAAATATAAATTTATTTATTTGCTTACTTAAAAATTTTTTTTAAAATATTAATATTATGTTCTTACATTCTAAGATGTTGAGCAGTTGGGGAGGGGGGAAAGGGTGGGAGGAGGAGGGGGGGGCATGGTGAAGGCCTGTGGCACCCACCTCATTCTGACAGGGGAGACCAGGGGGTTTCCAGTGACAACTCGGGTCCTTGCTGGGCTGGATGCTGATGTCAAGGGGGTGTAACTGAAGCCCTTGGCCCCCTACCACCCTGGCTTGGGAGCCCAGGGTGTTTCTGGTGGTGGCTTGGTGGTCGTGGTGGGGCTGGTTGCAGATGTTGGTGGGTGTGGCTAAGGCTCTCAACTCCCCACCTCCCTGGCTTGGGCACCCAGGGCATTTCCAGCTGCAGTTCAGTAGTCATCGCTAGGCTTGGTGAGGACGTGGGGTGGGGGTGTGTGGCAGTGGCAGTGGAAATATAAATTTAACAAAAAAGCAGATTATACACCATATGTAGTATGGACTTATGTGTAATTTTTTTTTTTTTTTTAAATCTATGTGTAGAAAAAGCCAAGAACAATATACATGAAAAGATAATACAATGTCAGGTTGAAGAATACAAGGTCTGGAGCTAGATTGCCTGGGTTTATATTTATATCTGGACTCCACCACTTACTGTCTTTATGACCTTGAGTAAATTAATCTTTCTGGGGATCTGTTTTTCCATCCATATAAATGGTGATAATAATATCTACTCCATAGGGCAGTTGTGAGGTGTAAGGATGTTAAGACCTATGAAGCATAAAGAACAGTGCTTGTGAATATTAAGTGTTCAGTAAATGCTAGCTATTAAGAGGAGGAAGAGAAACATGAGGAGAGAGTTTTACTGTCTTTTTCCCCTTTATTACCTAAAATTTTTAATAAGAATATTATGATTTTGTTATTACAACAAACAATAAAGCTTTTCTACTAAAACTAAAAACAGTGAAGTAAAGATGTATTAAGTATTTTTTACTTACTTTTTGAAGACCTAGAACTCCAAGATGCTTTGTGGGTAGAAAAGCATTTCTGGCTGTGGCCTAGATACAACTGGCAACTGAGGCTTGTTCTTTGATAAGCCCCTATTTCTTCATGTAGGGAAATTTTGTTATTCCTCAAAATCTGTGCAGATGCTCAGGGATGTGCATTACTTTGGGCACCCTTGGCCAGGCTCCTGAGGCTTCTATCCTACTTTGGCTTCAGCTCCTTGGGTGGTTCTTGTCCTCCTGCTCTGCTCTGCACAGACTAAACTTAAGCCTTCTTGCTTTTTTTTTTAATTACGAAAAAATTACTTACTTGTTTTTTTTATGTGGACTGTGAGCTTCAAGGTTTTTATTGTAGAATAAGAAAAATTTAGAAGTGAGTGTTAAAACAGTTCTTAAAAGTCCACCACGCTCGTAGTTTTTGTCACTGGCCACCTCTTTCTCCACATTCGAACCTTCTTCCACATTTCTTGACCTGCTAAAAACCCTCTCCCTTAGTTTTGTAGGCAAGATAGTTTTGCCTTACTCATTTACAGACATGTAAATGTGCTGTGCTAAAATAAAAGGTCTTGGGCCGGCCCAGTGGCGCACTGCTACAGTGCGCCGCTTGGGAGTGTGGTGGCGCTCCCGCCGAGGGTTCAGATCCCACATACAGACCGGTTCCCGCTCACTGGCTGAGCGAGGTGCGGGCGCAACACCGAGGGTTGCGATCCTGTTGCCGGTCCCGGTCCGGTATGGGCGCGACACTGAGGGTTGCAATCCGTTGCCGGACACGAAAAAAAGACAAAAAAGGAAAAAATAAAATAAAATAAAATAAATAAAATAAAATAAAAGGTCTTGTATTGCCCTTTTTAGGAGCCTGCTGTAGCTTCCACATTTCTGCCTTGCTTTTCCCTTTAATAATTCTATGAGGATGGAAAAAAAGGGGTAAAAGACTGATTTCTTATTGCTATCAATAATGTTACTCTTGGAAGAAGTCAGGAAAACCTCTGGTCAGTTTTAGTTTTAAATATCTAAGTTTAGATCCTGTCACAATGTATTATTTTAGTATCACTATTTACTTTACCATTAATGGTAACTCAATGTTTTCCATCTGTAGAGTTTTTTTTTTTTTTTTTTTTTTTCTTTGGGGGGGGGGGGG
>NW_007733904.1:18588-69159 GCF_000696425.1 Galeopterus variegatus
GCAACCCTTGGTGTCGCGCCCGTACCGCGCCTGGCAACGGGATCGCAACCCTTGGTGTCGCACCCGCACCACGCTCAACCAGTGAGCAGACCGGTCTCTATATGGGATCCGAACCCTTGGCGGGAGCGCCACCGCACTCCCAAGCGCCGCACTCTACCGAGTGCGCCACCGGGCCGGCCCGAAAAATGGAATTCTAATGAGGGAATTCAGAAAGGATTTGGGTGGAGCATGAGTTCATCAAAGATCATGAGTAGTGAAGGAATGAAGAATTTGGGAAAACTGAGATAGAAGGTTTGCCTGACGGGAAAAGGACCATGTGTTTTAGAATGTTCAGCTTTTCAACAAGATGTACCTTCCAACAAAGTACAAATTTCCTAAAGTGAACTCTGCCAATTTCTTTCTCTTCTAATAGTGGAAATAACTAATTGTGCAGACTACTTTTGAATTTTTTGGTGTATGTGAGTAATATTAATGGTACTTAATTGGTTTCCAACTATTTTGTGTGGATTTTTGTTTTGTATTGACTGATATTTAAAAATGCTTTGAAAATGTGAATAGTGCCTCTCTTCTTTGGTCTCAAATTTTTATGTTACATTACAATGCTCACCAAACAGTAATATTTGCTAGACTTCTTATGTATTAGATAATGTTGCGAAGACCTAGCAATACTTGTTTTCTTATTAATGCTCAGTCACTGAACATCGTTCTGGTTTCCTTCACTATACGGTACCTGAGAATAGTGCAATTTCCCTTTCTTCTAAGTTAAGACTTACTCCTCCTTATCCTTTAAGTATTATGTAAAATAGAGTGTTTCAGTGGTAGATATTATCAACTATATCAACTGTGTAATGTAGCTGCTGAAAATTATTTATTTCTGTGAAATCTCCATTGAAGAAAATTAATTTGAAGTTAAATTTGCTTTACTCGATTATGATTGTGGGAAAAGAAAGGAGCAGCATAAGCAAATACCACTAGAAGACTAAAAGAGATAATCTAGGCCATAGCTTTGGTTGGGTAGGATTGAGAGAAGCTTAAGGTGGTTTATGCACAGAGTAACCTAGCTAGATAAAATACATAGTGGTTAGAAAGAGTTTTTAGTTTGAGACTGAGAAGTTCTTAATTGTAGTTTTTAATTCTTAGACTTGTCTTACAAGAAAATTGTTAAGGCATAAAGGTGAGTTATTTTTATATAATTGGATTAAAAGATAACCAGTTTCCAGATAGATACAGTAAGAACAAAATAGTTAAAATTTAAATTCTTCCTCATTAATATAGTGGTAAAAAAAATTAAATTCCGTGTCCGGCAACGGATCGCAACCCTCAGTGTTGCCCCCGCACCGGACCGGGGACCGGCAACGAGATCGCAACCCTCGGCGCTGCTCCCGCGCCTCGCTCAGCCAGTGAGCAGGAACCGGTCCGCATGTGGGATCCGAACCCTCGGGCGGGAGCGCCGCCGCGCTTCCCAAGCGGCGCACTATCCAGTGCACCACCGGGCCGGCCCTAGTAAATTTTTTTTTCTTCCATTTTTGGGAGGCTACAACTGTATTTCTAAATCTAGTTATTGCGCACAGGATTAACATATTAAGGGAGTTCTACAGGAATAGTAACAATACAGGTTTCAAGGTGAGGATAAATTATAGTAGTTGCTTCTCACTGAACCTTTTACTTGAATCATCTGACTTGTGAAAATATGAAAAATCTTACCACTTGATTTTGTTCATTTTTTTTATCGTGGTAAAAGTTACATAAAACTTCCATTGTAACCATTTTCTTTTTTTTAGTGAACAATTCAGTGGCATTAAGTACATTCACAATGTTGTCAAACCATCGCCACTCTCCATTTCCAGAACTTTTTTATTGTCTCAAACTCTGTACCCATTAAACAACAACTTCCTTTTTACTCCCTTTCCCCAGCCTCTGGTAACCTCTATTCTACTTTCTGTCTCTGTATTTGCCTGTTCTAGGTACCTCATATAAATGGAATCATGTAATATGTGTCATTTTATGGTATACCGCTCAATTTTTAAAAAAAATGTTTCAGTATTATAGTTGAACATAAGTTTTGTGCATGCCCATCTTTGCTGCTACTATAACAGAATACCACCAAGTGGGTAATTTATAAAGAAAAGACGTTTATTTGGCTCATGGTTCTGGAGGCTGGGAAATCTAAGGTTGTGGGGTGTCATCTGGTTAGGGCCTTCTTGCAGTGTCATAACGTGGAGGAATGGCTGAAAGCAGAAGCAAGCACATGAAACAGGGAAGAAAAGGGGGCTGAACTGCAGCAGTAGTAATTAACCCACTCACATGGTAATGGCATTAATCCGTTCATGAAGGTGGAGCCCTCAAGGCCCAATTACCTACCAAAGTCCCCACCTCTTACCACCACCACAAATGGCAACCAAGTTTCAATATGAGTTTTGGAGGGGGCATTCAAACCATAGCAATGCCTTATAAATATTTTGTATTTAAGTCTATGGAAGAATGATGTGCCCATTATTGCTTTATTGCCTAGTGCATGTTTCTGTGTTATAGGGAGTCTTATATGAATTATGTGCTTCTTCCATACTCTTTTAATATTGGCTATGCTAATAGTCTCAATAATTTCCAGTGGGTATAAAACTTGAAAGTTTTCATAGCTTTTAAGAAATTACATAAGTTTATTGCATATTGATAACTTATAAAATGATATCTTAGAGATTTCTGAAGTCATAAGTCAGAATTTAAAAGTATAATTTTTTGGCCATGAAAATTTTGGAAGTGATAAATTCTAGAATTTATCATTCAATTAAATCTTGAAAGAACTAGAAATAATCACATATAACATAAAAGTTATTGATTGTCCTTTATGTCAGTGTTTAAGCACAGAGACAACATAAAGGTAGATTTTGAGTTTCCCAGAAGATATTAGAAAATGGAGACAACTATAAGTTTATAATGACTTTTTAAAAAATTAAAGACAAGTCTTAGGGGGAAAGAAGTGAATATTGGACTTTAAGATGGGAGTATCTCAGATAATATATCTGGATATCTAGCAAATGTCATTATTTAAGGGATTCTAAATGATCGTGTCTGAAAATTCTTTCATTTCATGGTTATAAACCTCAAGTAACAGAGCTCATTGGGCAAAATTCTTACTGTTCCTGTCTTGAAAAGTCATTTCCAAAAGCTCATGTCAGAATGTCTATTTGTTAGAGCATCTACAATGTGTTTGTCTCAAGGCTGCCATCTGCTGATTATTATGGAGATCTCCACATAGTGCTTAAGGTGATGTAGAGCAACAGATGATAAAATCTGAGTGCTTCCTGCCGCAAGTCTCCCCCTACTTTTGAGAAAATGAACGGAGGTGGGTTGCTGTGTCAGAAATCTTATTTAATTATTAATGGCCATGAACTCACTCTGTGAGATTGCTTTGTAAACAGTAGAGCATTTACATATTATTATGATTATTATTGAGCAATAATTCATACCTTTATCAGGCTCATATCCAACTCATTGTTCTTTCTATATAAGGTACAGTTTTTCTTATTATTTCTAGTTCTACAATGTAATTTAATTAATTATTCAACAATATTTATTGAATACCTGTTATATGCAAAACACTGTTTTCAGTACTAGTAATGCAGTTCTAAACAAACAGACAAAAATCAGAACCTTTCTAGGGTTTACATTTAGTTGAGGACAAATAATAAGATACACATATACACGTCAGTTAGTGAAAAAGGTTGAGGAAAAATAAAGCAGCAAGGGAGCTATGAATTATTGTGGTTGGTGGCCCATTTTGAAATGTAAGATGGGGTGTTCAAAGAAAGCCTTACTGGGAAAGTGACTTTTGAGTAGAGATCTGAAGGATCTAGGGACTGGCATTCTACATAGATGGAGAGCAAATAAATGCAAAGGCCCTCTGGCTAGTTGAAGAAAATGCAAGCAAGGAATCAGGAGTATGATGTAGGAGGGAGAGAGCAATGAGAGGAGGTCAGAGAGGTAAGAGTCGGTGGGGGGAGGCGGAGGAGGGCTACTGCAGATCACATAAGTCCTGTGGCTTTAATCTGAGATGGAAGCAATTGGACTGGAGAGTTTGGGGCAGCCAAATGACATGCTTTGATTTACCTTTTAACAGGTTCACTCTGACTGCTGTATGTAACGGTGTGTAAAGTCATTTACTACAACCTTCCTATTTTATTAGCTGTAGGAACGGTTTATTTTATATAGATAATGGGAACAATAATGTGTAAGAATAAAGCTTGGAGAGGTCTGGAAGCAGTGATTATATGGCATATTCTCTGTCTCTACACAGATTTTTTAAAATTGTATTCACAGATTATCAGTTGTTCTTATTTTATGTTTGTGATACAGGTGATTGAAATGAGCTTGTAGAGTTGTACTTGGGAGATATTATGATTATTTCTTCTATCCATCCTGTAACCACCTTAGTACATGTCAGGTTCAAATCTTATAGTGAGCCCAATGTAGTTTTAGCCTGGTCTCACTGGTTTTCATGCTCATTAATAGTCTGGGAATGAGATGACCTGGAGTTATAATTTATTATGCTCTTAAAAATATAGTCTGATTGGGCTGGCCCCGTGGCGCACTCGGGAGAGTGCAGTGCTTGGGAACGCAGCGGTGCTTCCGCCGCAGGTTTGGATCCTATATAGGGATGGCCGGTGCACTCACTGGCTGAGTGCGGTGTGGGCGTCACCAAGCCAAGGGTTGCGATCCCCTTACCGGTCACAAAAAAAGACAAAAAAAAAAAAAAAATCTGATATATTCTAAAACAAATCACTGTGTACTGATAGGCAGTGCTGTTTGATCAACAAAGTAAAGAAAGCTGCATAGACTGTGTCTTAATCTAGATGATTTATTTGAACCATTTTTTGTTTACAGTTTATCAGCTAAAATGACTAATCCCTGAAGTACTGTTATTCTTACCCAAATTGCACTTAAACAGAAAAAATAAACTGAAATTATTGCTTAGTTAAAATATCATGATCATTGTCAGTAATAGTATTTCTCCATGGATTCAGTTTTGTTAGCTGAAAAACTACATTTTTATGCTTGGTCCTGTGATGTCAAAGAATGACCATCTTCAGTGGGAAATGTGTAGGTTAAGGAGAGATGGCTGCACTGCTATGTATTACTGAAACTATCTGTTTTATACATTTTGGGTCTGTTTGGACCAATGACTTTATTTGACCTAAAAAATTGCTTTTCCAATCTCATTTTCACACTGCGTATTAGTCTTTTTTGTTTTGCTCTAACAAAATATGTGGAACTGGGTAATTTACAAAGAAAAACGAAATTTATTGCTTACAGTTTCTGAGGCTGGGAAGTCCAAAGTCCATCTGATGGTTGCAATAGTGACCCAGTATTCTCACGTTTCAAGATGGTGGAAGCAGAGAGAGAGCAAGAGAGACAGAAAGACAGCCTCGACTCTTCTTTTAAAGCTCTCAGAACCATGCCCCTCATCTCTTCAAAGCTCCACCTTTCAACTACCATAATAGGTGTTAAGAACCCTCCCTCTTAACAGTCACAGTGGAGGCTAAGTTTCTAATACATAAAACTTGGGGGACACAATTCAAGCTTCAATGAATTTTAGGAGGACAGTTCCATCCAACACACACTGTAAATATCAATACTGTTTAAACTTAAGTTGTCATTACTGGGACTAGCATTTTGTTTTGTGTAGTGCATGGACTGTGGTCATTTGATAAAGGCCAGAATAATTAAAAATGACTGTCTACACATCTGCAAGTAACCAGGCAGCCAGTTTGTCTGAATCACGGTGCCCCTACCCCCACTTTAATGAATAGATTTGAATGGCCTCAATTAATTTGGTTTGGGATAGACAAAGTCTAGTTATATGAAGCATTGGTCATATATAAAAGAAATATTGACAGCAGTAATATTACAGGGAACATATAGATACAGTTTTGCTAGGTGTGATTTTTCAATACCTTTTTTTGCCATTAGAAATTTTACTGTCTAGTTCTAGATGATAAAGATACATGTTTGAAGACACATGTTACTACATAGGTTTAATTTTTTAAGACTACATGTCCTATAATGAAGAATAACAATAATTTGTTTTTCAGACTCTCTTTTTTTAATCCTTACATATTTGCTCCCTTCAGGACTAACATGTTCTAATCTCTCAGAAGTGGTAGCAGATTAACCAAGTATTCTGCTACACTTACATATCTTAATTATGGTAATTTAGTTTGAAGTTGTGATACTGGCCCCAGTCTGCCCTGTAGCTTCTCCACCTCTTTAGTGATTGCAGGTTACATAGGATTCTTTATCCAAACCCAGTTTTTTTCCTTTTTTAACCAGACTGCTGAAGTGACTAAAATGCTTTATATGTGAATGTGGTACTCTGACATACTATTAGTAGGTCTTGACATTAAATTGTGTCCATATCCCCCTAGTAGAACTACTTTTCTGTCCTCTCTCCCTGTTTTAAAAAGAGGGTGGGAGTGGAGAGAGACCTAGGAGTTGATACATTCCTTGATCTCCACTGTCTTTAAGATGATTTTTGTTACTTATTGAACAAATTTTTCTACATGAAGTTCTTTCTATCTACTCATACCAGGATCTCTGCTTTTTTGAGGGGTGGGAGGCTGTTATTTACCAGTATTATTTTCCCAAAATTTTATCTTTGCAGAACTTCCCTTTCCTATCTTGGGCACATTTCTGATTCTTTTAACATCATGCTTTCCCATCTTCTTGACATCCTAACTCCATTTTGTTTGTTGTTACTTTCTTCACCTCTCAACTATAATGTAAGCTCCATGACAGTAGGGGATTTGTCTGCCTCGTTACCACTGTACCCTCAGTGTCTAGAACAGTGTTTACTAAATGTTGAAAACTTCGTACACTAAATATTAAAGAATTTACCCTTTGGGGTTTCCTTTGTTAGCTAGAACTTTATACTTAGGAAATCACAAACTCTTAAGTTCCACTGCCAACCACAATCCTACTACTTCTCCAATTCTTTCACCTACTACTGAAACTTTGTCTGTTTCATCTGGGTTGTTATGGCACCTGACCTCTGCATACTTCCAGTCTGTCAGCCCCTTCTGCTCATGATGTCCATCCTCAGCTGTGTGACCCACCATCGTAGAAATGTTAGCATTTGCATGCTAGTGGCCTTCACCCTTTTTACTTACCTTGTCAATCTCCAGTCAGTTCAAGCCTTCAGAGGTGTTAAAAATTTTATTTAACCATTTTGATTGGATACACTACAAATTGATTCCTTTGAATCTTAGCTTCATGGTTAGAGCTGATTGACAGTTTTATTTTCCATCAGTAATTGATTCCCTAACACCTTCCACAAAGAGACTTGCAGGACTTTTCTGCTCTCTGTAAATGCCCAAACCCTTACCTATCTACTTCTCTTTTAACAAGTGAGCTTGCCTTCTGTTTTAGTGAAAAGATGGAGGTCATTTTTCAGAGGCTCTTTCAACTTTTCTCTTCCGTATTTTGAATTTATTCTCTCTGTCAGCACATGCTCTTCTGATTCTGTCTTGACTGAGGAATGTGTGTCCACTTTCTCTTTTGATAGAAGGTGTTTTTGTTATCTCTGTTCTTGGACCCAGCCTGTTTCACCTCCAGATTTCCTCAGTCAGCTATCTAGCTAATCCCTGCCCCACTTTTAGCGGGTGATTTTATTATTTTTCAGAAATGATGGCGGCTATTAGAAATGGTCACCCTCAACTTTTTCCCATTCCCTCCATCTCACCTACAAACAATATACATCTACACCATTCCAAACTACTAAAGCCAGTCCCCATACCCATGCTTAGAAAGCCATCCTCTTTTCTAAACCAGTGTTATCCGATAGAACTTTCTGTAATAATAAAATTGTTCGGTAATGGTTCTATCCAATACTGTTAGCATGTGGCTATTGAGCACTTGAAATGTAGCTAGTGTGACTGAGGAATTAAACTTATTTTAATTAATTTAAACTTAAATAAGCCCACGTTGTGGTGACCATCATGTTGAACAGTGCTACTCTAGACTTTACAAAATAATACGTTCCTGTTATTTCTTGTTTCTTGCATCTCTTTGACCATGTTTTTCTTCTCTTCCATGTTTTTTGTTTTTTTTTTTTGTCCTTTTTGAGAACGGTCGCACCGCGCTCAGCCAGTGAGCGCTGTGAGCGCACCGGTCATCCCTATACAGGATCCGAACCCGCGGCAGGAGCGCCCAGCGCCGCACTCTCTCCTTCTCTTCCATGTTTAAATAGGTTTACTCTTTCCCATCTTGGAAACCTAGAATATATTAAAACTTTTGCCATTTTCTCTTTAGCTGTCTCTTGTCTGCTCTCTGTCCCTTTGTGGCAGTTTGTTGGTTCTGTAAGGTTAGTTCTTATCCTGTCGTTGAAAAGGGCTCTCTTCTATTGAGGTCTCCAACTGCTCCTCAAGTGCAGAATCCAGTAGATACTTTATCTTTTCAAAATTATTTGTTGATTGCTCTCTGATTCTTGAGGCTGGTCTTTTTGACACCACCCCCCCCCCCCCCGTTTTACTATTAATTCCATACTAATTTTCGTATTTCTCTATATCAGACTTCATCCCATTTTCCCACTCTCTCTCCTTGCACACAACCCTTTTCTACCCATCCACCTTCTCACTGGGGTGCTGTCAGTTATTACCTGCATGATGATGTTTTAAATTTATCTCCAGCCTGTTCTTTCTTCTAAGTTCCAAACCCAAATGTCCAAATCACCATTGGTATTTCTTTCAGAATATTCCAAAGGTACCACAGTCCAGCTCCATATTATTTATGAATTTAAATTTAACTTTGTAGTTAAAACATACATATAGAAAAGTGCACAGATTATAAGTGTACACTTTAATTACACATAATTAACATCCATGAAACCACTATGCAGGTCCCCAAAAAGAATGTTATCAGCACCTCAGAAGTCCCTTTCCTTCTTCCTTCTTCCCTGGAAGAACCACTATCCTGACATAACAACATAGAATTGTATTTGAACATTACTTAAATAAAATCATAAGTATGTATCCTTTTATGTCTGTTCTTTCATTCAGTATTGTTCTGGACTTCATCCATGTTCTGGACTATAATTCGTTTGTTTTCATCACTGTTTCATATTTTACTTTATGGATATAGCACAATTTGCTCAACCACAGCTAACTATTTGGATAATTATTGTTTGAGTAAAAGTTATTATTATGAATAATGCTGCTCTGAACATTTTTGTGTGTGTTTTATTGTTATATGTATGTATGTACTTGAGTTGAGTACATAGCTAGGAGTGGAAGTGCTGGATCA
Organism: Galeopterus variegatus; assembly: GCF_000696425.1. NCBI lineage: Eukaryota > Metazoa > Chordata > Mammalia > Dermoptera > Cynocephalidae > Galeopterus > Galeopterus variegatus. The sequence continues at coordinate 27,883 of NW_007733904.1, forward strand.
TATGGTATGCATATGTGCAATTTTAGTAGATAATGTCAAATAGCTTTCAAAATAGTTTGGCAATTTATATTTATATTCCTGTCAGCAGTGTATGAGTTATTCCACTTTCTTATCAATGCAATATTGCTGGTCTTCATAATTTTAACCATTCCTTTTTTAAAAAATTAATTTTTTTACATTCTGTGATGATATTGCGGAGCATTTGTGGGGGAAGGGGGAGAGGAGAAAGGGGAAGGAAACAGAGTGGGAGAAGGAGGAAGGAGGAGGGGCAGGGCTGAGGTCCATAGCACCCCCCTCACTCCTGCATGGGAGCCCAGGGGTCCTCCAGCAATGGCCTGCCTGGTCATTGCCAGGCTTGGTGCAGACGTTAGAGGGGTGTGGGTGGAGCCCTCGCCCCCATCCCCTCACCACCCCAACTTGGGAGCCTTGGGTGCCTCCTGCGGCTGCTTGGTGGTCCTCACTGGGCAGGTTGCAGGTGTTGAGGGGTGTGGCCAAGACCCCCAGCCCTCCTCCCTCCCTAGCTTGGTAGCCCAGGGGACTTCTGGTCCTTCTAGGTTTTATAGGTGTTCTTTGGTGATGTGAGACCTTCACTAGTTAATATCAAACTTTGCCTCTGGTCTGTGGGTATTTTTCTTCCAGTTCTGTGTTGGATTATTTGCTGTTCCTACCACTTAAACTCTGTACTGGAACTAATTTATTGTCCTTTGCTTACTTCTAAAATGGGGGAACTTCCTATGGGGACCAGTACTTGAGCCATGTGGTTAAGCTAAATTGTTGCTTTGCTTCTGATTCCCTGGGGAAGGCTTTTTGTGCAGCTCAGGTTTTAATAGTTGACTTTATAGGTACTTCTGAGTCTTGTGTACACCAGGGTTGTGTAGGAACTCTGGCTGGGCCTGAGTCTTTTAAGCAAACTGCACCCCCTGCAGTTCTATATTCCTGACCAGTCTCCCCTGAGTGGTCCTACGCTGATTGAGGGGCAGATCATCTGTGCTTGCTGTGCCCTGGTGTTCTCCTAGTGGGCCCATCTCCTCTACTGCCCATGCTCCAAACACTTCCCATGGGGCAGGCCATGCGCTGGTCCCTTGGGATGATCCACCAACCTCTCAATGGCTCCTTTTTTTCAGTTGTTGTGGCTCCTCTGATGTGGGTCCACGGGAACCCTATTAATAGTCTTGCTGGCCTGAGGGCCACCAAGGCCCTCTTCTTCCCTGCAGGCTCAAGGCAACTCCATCTGAAGGGCACAGCTGCAGCTTTTGCCAGCTCCTGCTCCATGTGCTCAACAGGGCCAGCCTTGAAGCGATCGGGGCTTGAGACAGTTGGAGCGGTTCTTTCTTTCTCTCATCGTGGCTTCTTCCACCTTCATGCTCTCCTCCTCCTCCCCTGAGCTCTAGAGGTCCCAGCTTGGCTGTCGTTGCTTTTTAATAGTTGTAAATTGGTTGATTTGTGGAAGAGAGTGATGCTGGGAACCACTATTCTGCCTTCTTGACCAGAAGCAATTTTAACCATTCTTGAAGGTCTGTTTCCTTGATGACTAATGAAGTTGAGCATCTTTTCTTATATCACATGTTCTATGTGTGTTATTCATGTATTTTCTGTGAGGAAATACCCGTGAAAGTATTTGCCATCTGTTCTCTTGAGTTGTCTACATCTTCTTTAATGTAGGAGTTCTTTATGTATTCTGGATGTGAGCCATTTGTTGTTTAAATATATTGTTAATAGCTTACATTGTTGTTTAAATATATTGTTAATAACTTACATTCTGTGGCCTGCTTTTTCATTTTCTCGATGTTGTCTTCCTAGTCATCCATCTTCCTTACTGTGCTTTGTGCCCCAAGTCAGTTAGCCATTAGTTTTATCTTTTTTTTTGAGATCAGCCGCACTGCGCTCAGCCAGTGAGCAGTGACCGGCCATCCCCATATAGGATCCGAACCCGCGGCGGGAGCGCTGCTGCGCTCCCAGCGCTGCACTCTCCCGAGTGCGCCACAGGCTCGGCCCAGTTTTATCTTTTAAATATCTCTTATTTCTTTTCTTTTCAACATTCCTTTAGCCATTGTCTTAATACAGGCCCTTGTTGCCTTCCAATCCATTTTTTACTGCTTACAGAATGAGTTTTCCAAGATTTAAGTCTTGGTCATACCAATCCTCTGCTTAAAATCCTCCAGTGGTACTTTAGAGGCTGTAGCATAATGCTCAAATCTCATGACCTGTCTTCTACTTTCTTTCTAGGCCTTCTATAGAGTTTACTTCAGGTTTTCACTCCTGGATGAAATCCTTCCTGACTTTATTCTCCAGTTCTTTTTTTGCATTCCTTCTTGGAGGAAAGGATGTGGTAGTCTTCACCATAGCCTGAATTATGAAGACAGTGTCTAGCTGTTCATTTCTCATTTAATCTCTTGGCTAAGCACTGCTCTCAGCTTGTTTGTGTTGAACTCTTTGATGTGATATTCCACTCAACTCTCTCATTGATCTGTTTCCTTTTCAGGCTTTTCCTCTACCGGCCACTTAAGCGTTGGTGTTCTGACTTTAGCTATCTTCTTTCCACCTGTTCTTCATGGGAAAACTCAGCAAATCTGATGGTTTTAATGCCATTTTATATGTATATGTCTTCTAGATTTTTATCTCCAGACAAATCTCTCTCACAGACTCCAGATCCTGTGTCATAGTGTCCATGAGCATTGCAACATGGCTGCTCCATAAGCATTTGAAGCTCAGTAAGTCCCAAACTAAGCTCATATCCCTCCTCCCAAATCCAGTTTTAGATTTTTTACCTTTTTTTTTTTTGTCTTTTGTCTTTTTCCGTGTCCGGCAACGGATCGCAACCCTCAGTGTTGCCCCCGTACCGGACCGGGGACCAGCAACGGGATTGCAACCCTCGGCGTTGCTCCTGCGCCTCGCTCAGCCAGTGAGTGGGAACCGGTCTGTATGTGGGATCCGAACCCTTGGGCGGGAGCGCCGCTGCACTTCCCAAGCGGCGCACTATCCAGTGCGCCACTGGGCCGGCCAGATTTTTTACCTTTTGAACACTCCCATGTAGTGGGCCTGCCTGTCAAGTACTTCTATAAGAACTTAAGTCAAATAGTACTTTTGTGAAGCTTTTCACTGACACCCCTTTCCTCTACTTGATTATTTCCTTTTTTTTTTTTGTTTCCCATTGTTGTTTTGTTTTGTTTTGGGTTTGGGTTTTTTTTTGTTTTTACAGCTGGCCATTCCAGGGATCCAAACCCTTGACCTTGGTGTTATCGTACCATGCTCTAACCAACTGAGCTGAGCAGCCAGCCTGTTTCCCACTGTTGTAGTTCCATCGTGGTACCTACAAACATTTTATTGTACTTTTTCTGTTCTCCCCAGTAGACTAAAAGCATCTTGAGGCCTTTCTGTTGCCATCCTGCGCAATGCCTAGCAAGAATAGTTGGGCGCCGACTGAGAATGCCTCCGTTAAACACATGTAAAATTGAACTCGTCATCTCATTGCTTTCCTTCTAACCTTCCTTAGAATGACTTAGTTTTCACGGTTGAGGACATCACCGTCCTCAGTTACACTGGTCATGTTTAACTCATTTTCTTTTATATTACTCCCACAACTAGTTGGTTTCTAAGCCCGTTGCTGTTTCTTCCATTCCATTTCCTGGCTTCGATTCAGGTTCTCATCTTGTCTTCATTACACTATTGCAATCACTGTTTGCTTTACCTGTCTTTAGGCTTTCCCTTCATTTGTCTTTGGTATTGCTACTGAAATTATTTTTCTCAAATATAGGTGGTTATCTCCTGGTTCAGTAACTTTCTATTGCTCTTTTTGGCCTGCAAGAAAAAGTTCAACTTTTTTTTTAATCAGAAATTTTTATTTTTTAAGCTTTATTGGTATATGGTTGATATATGAAAAAATAGCACATATTTAATATATACATTTTGATGAATTTGAAAGTTTAGCTTCTTCACAACACATTCAGTGGTAGTCTTGACAAACTGATCTAGCTGCTTCTTTTTCCTCCCTTATCACAGAAACCGTGTACTTTGAAGCACTGGCCTCAGCAGACTGAACACCTCAGTTGTTCCTGTTTATACTACCTATGTTGTTGTTCTCTCCATCACTTCTAGGGGGCAACAGTGCTGTTGATGAACATGGACACCTAGGTTTAAACCTGCTTCTAAAACTTACAGTCTGTTGTCCTTGGATGAGCTTCTTAAAGATCCCATAACATAGTATTGGCACGAGATACATGTTTTCCCCTTTTAACTCTTCCCTTCCTCCAAACCACAGTTGGAATTTATCTCTCCCACTGCTACAGAGCACTTGCTGTTTCTTTCTTACAGCACTTTATGTCTTCTGCCTTACTTTATTTGTATACATTACTGCTCTTCTGCTGGATCACATGCCTCTTCAGTGCTGATACTATGTCGTTTTGCACTTAATTCAGTGAATGTTTAAATTTTAGGTGAAGGATTTGCTTTGTATCATGTAGTTTATAAGTGACAAACATGACTTTTTGAAGTAAAGTTTCTAATTGGTCACCACAAGGACCAGTTGTAAAGGCCCAGCCAAAACAGGCTTTGTAAAAACTCACCTATTCAGTTGGAATTTTAGGGTAAAGATACAGTTGTCCTAAAGTTACACGTAACTCTCACAGGAATTTAGAACTATAATCTTAATGTCTTTATATTGATACTAGAAGAAAAGTGTTAGTACCTGAATGAATTATGGTTTTTTTTACAGCCGGTTGCTGAACCAATCCCCATCTGTAGTTTCTGTCTTGGTACAAAAGAACAAAACCGAGAAAAGAAGCCAGAAGAACTCATCTCCTGTGCCGACTGTGGCAACAGTGGTATGTGATTTCCCCCCATTCTTCTTCTAAACCATGTTGTCAAAGCAAGAGTTTGTATCCTTGCTCCTTATGAAATTAAATTTTAATTCTGTCCTGCTTTTAGGTAACTGAAATGAGCTTCTATCCTAGGGAGGGATTTGAATGCACAGTTGAAATGTTTAATTCAGTTAATTTAAATCAGGTTTTAGTTTTTTAATAAAAAACTTTCTGTGGGTTTATTTTTTCCCGTTGATCTTTATATTTCACTATTGAACATCTGCTTAAGTCACCACAATCAGTTTGAAATTATTGCTGGTTTCTTTAATAATCACTACTTATCTTTCCTGATTTATGCCTCAGGCTTTATGAATAGAACCAGGATGATAACAGATTTGCTTTTCTTGGTGGAAACTTACGTATGTCACACTCGGAAATAAAGTGTTGACACTGCAATCTAGTGAGCAATGTGAAATTCTGTGCCCCAAGAAGGACTTGGCAGAGTCTCCTAATTTGTCAGTACCAGAGATGTTCTTGCTCCATATTTAAGAACTCTCAAGACCTTACAGGAAGGCCTTAGCAAAGCATCATTGTCTTTGATCATTGGCTTAAATTTCAGTGTTTTATATCAGTAACAATCAGGATTTAGTCCAGAGAACAGAAGCCACACTAGATGCTTCAAGAGAAAAGGAATTTAATCCTGGAATTAGGTGTTTGTGAAGTTGTTGGAAGGGCCAAAGAGGCAAGCTCCAGGGTGGGCTTTAAGGACTGATTCCTGGAGTATTGCACAGTGCTGAGCCACCAGGGAAGTCAGTGTCTGCTTCCATCCCTAGGAGGTGGAAGCTGGAGGCCAACATGTAGAACGGTTAAGATGCTGGATTTGGCCTCTGGATAGCTATGAAGGAGAAGAGGAGATACTGCTGTTTTCATGATTTTGCTGATCATTAGGAAACAGTACTAGGAGGAAGGTGATCTTTACTTCATTTCTGCCTTTCAGATATCCCTCAAACACATCTAGTTGGTAGAACTTAATTCACGTCTAGAGCCTAGGAAGCGTAGTTTTTAGCTTTTTTGTTTTTGTATATAGAAGGCATTAGAAGAAGATGGGACTAGGTCTTGAGTGCTAGATGACCATATCCAGCATAATATCACAAACCAAAATGAACTCTGGATGGATTTCACAATTAAATATAAACCATAAAATTATGAAAGATTACATAAAAATATAATGGCATGCCATGCAATGCAGTGATGGCCAAACTATTTTCATAGTGGAATTCTTTCCCCAAATGAAATCTTATGGGGAACTCAAATATATAAAACATAAAAACGAATCTGTTTTAGGTGAGGTGGGAATGAAATGAAGGGGAGGGGTGTTATGTTATAGCCTTCCCTTCTGAGAAGCATTATACTTGAGGTGGTCTCTCAGTCTCTAAGCTAGGGAAGAGCACAACTTGAAAACTGTACTGGAGAGGTAACTTTTTAAGAAATAGAACTTAAGAATAGTAGAATAAATAACTATTTATAGCTATTATTTATTGCTGCAGACATAAATTACTTCAAAACTTAGCAGCTTAAAGTGATGACAAACTTTTTTTATTTCATACTGTGTGTGTGGGTCTAGAGTTTGGGAGTGGCTTATCTGGGTGGTTTTTACTTTCTGTCTGTCATGAGGTTGCAGTCAAGGTTTTAAGTGGTGCTGAAGTCAACTGAAGGCTTCCATGGTGGCTCACTTACCTGGATGGCAAGTTGATGTTGCTGCCTGTTGACAAGAAGCCTCAGTTCTTTGCCATGTAATCCTTTTCATAGGAAAGGCGTGGCAGCTGGCTTCCCCTGAGCAAGTATCTAAGAGAAAACAAGATAGAATCTGCAATATATTTTACAACCTAGCCTTAGAAGTCACACTCCGTCATTTCAGCAATATCCTATTGATCACACAGATCAACCCTATTCAATGGGGGAGGGAACTACATGCGGATGTGACTGCCAGAAGGTGAGAATGACTGGAGGCCAGCTTGGAAGGTTGGCTGTCATAGTGACCTAGGAAGAAAAGGACGGACATAGTTACATATATGGAAGTTGATGTTGTCTAAATTGAGAATTAACATACCCCCCCAAAAGAGCAAGAATAGTTTGGGGAAAATAATTGCATTACATATGGCAAAAGGCCCAAAGCTGTATGACTACAAATAACATGTTTGCATTTCTAAGCATAAAGTCCAAAAGAGGAGAGCCTATGAACAGGCAGTTTATATGAGAGAAAATTAATAGTTGAGCATATAAGAAATGTTTTATCGAGGTAATAATAGGAATGCACACCAGAGCAGCAATGAAGTATCATTTTGTAGCTTTTATAATAATAAAAATTTAAAGATAATAGAACCCAAACCTAGAGCTGATGAAATTGTGTTAAAACATTTGTGCTTTGCTCCTGGCACTGGATGTTGCTTCGGGGTTTTTGGAAAATGTTTTGGCAGTGCATATCAACCTATCAAGCTATAAAACTGTTTACTTCATTTCACTCACCAATCCTGCTTTCAGGAATTTATTCTGAGGAATTAATTTAAAAGAAGGAAGGAATCTATAAACATGAAAAAATTCATTTTAGTTTTCTCTAATCATGGGTAATAGTCTAGGTATTTAACAATAGGAAAATGTTCACATAGGGTATGGTGTATCATATCAGTGGAATATAATCGGTTTGAGGAATATAAATGTAAAGATTACCTGAATAAAATTATGCAAAGCAAAACAAAAACTGTATATATGCTATAATTACAGTCATGCACGGGCTTTCAGCTAATTTAAAAAAGAAAAGTAGAACATGAAAATGGCTATTATTCCGGGATGATGGGATTATGGATGAAATTTTCACATCTTTCCCATTTTCCTTCAGTGTTAGTAATGTTTTGATGATAAACTTACTATTGCATAAAAGATTCTTTAGGAATACAGAAGAGAGGAGAGAAGACAATTTAACCAGCCCTTTCTCTCACCAAAGAAAAGTAAACATAACTAACTTCTAGAAGAGGAGACAGATCTTTTCAAAGTTGAAGGCAAATTGGCTACTCTAAATTTTTGAGAATCAAACTGATAACTGTCTCTTGGAAGAGGAAGCATTTTCTGTTGCTGTTAATTCTGATCACAATAGAAATACTTCTTTCAGTTTTAGTTGTAGCTTGAGTGCCTTTAATCATGAGGGGATTTTTATTATGTACAGTAGTTCCCCTCCTTATCCACAGGGGGTATGTTGCAGGAACCATAGTGGATACTTGAAACTGCAGATAGTACCAAGCCATATATACAGTATGTTTTTTCCTATACACATATACTTATGATAAAGCTTAATTTATAAATTAGGCACAGTAAGAGATTAGCAACAATAACTAATAAAATAGAACAATTATAACAATACCAGTATCACCAGTCTTGTGCTTTGGGGACATTATTAAATAAAATAAGTGTTAATTGAACATAAATACTCGATGCCATGGCGGTTGATCTGATAACCCAGATGGCTACTAAGTGACTAATGGGAGGGTGAGCATATACTGTGTGGGTGTGCGGAACAAAGGGACCATTCATGTCCCAGGCAGGACTTCATGCTACTCAGAATGGCATGCAGTTTAAAACCTATAAATTGTTTATTCCTGGAATTTTCCATTTAATATTTTTGGATTGCAGTTGACTGTGGAAAGCAAAACCATGGATAAGGGGGGACAATTATATTTTTAAATTATGAAAGTAACATATATTATAATTTTTAAAATGAGAGCATAAAAGGGTATAAAGTGAAAAGTAAAATTCTTCTTCAAAATGTTTATACCTTCATTTTCTGGGATGTTACCAACGTAAACAGCTTTTCGAGTGTTCCTACAGAAATGGCCTGATCATATTATGTTCTCATATACATACCAATATGTGTACAAACATAATGCTTTGATGTGGGCTTAATAAAAGTTTAGAATTTGTCAGATTTTTAATAATCAAATGGGGGGGGGTTCTAAATCCTATTTAGCATTAATGAGACTGAATTGGGGTGCCAAGTCCTGATGAGACATGTAGACAACATCTTGTTTTATTTGATGTATATTTTGTGTTTAAGATAATTGATTGTTTCTCCATCATTTCTTTAGAACAATAACAAAATGATTTTTGATTGTTTCACTCATGAATTTCCCCCTCTTATTAGGTCATCCATCCTGTTTGAAGTTTTCCCCTGAATTAACGGTTAGAGTGAAGGCCTTACGGTGGCAGTGCATCGAGTGTAAAACATGCAGCTCCTGTCGAGATCAAGGCAAAAATGCAGTGAGTGTCTTTGCCTTCCAATGTGGGTATTTCATTTAGAAGTGGAGTGTACAGCTGGCACTTCCGTTTAAGTATGGCTGGTTATTTTTCAGTCACTTGGTCCAGTAGCCTGTTTTAGAAAAGTAGTCTCTTCAAATTACATGTTATTAGTTTAGAATACTTGCTCATTTGGACTTCGATTAATTTTAGGTAATTTGTAAAGCACCTTAATTGTATATTTGAAGAGAGACTAAGCTACTTTAAGGAAATATTTATGAAATTTCTTGAGTAGTATGGAGGCATTCATTTAGGAATGGTCAGGTAGTATACTAATTACAAATCATCCTTTTCTTTTTTATTAAAACACATCATGGTTAGCTTATTTCTGGTTATTGGATATACTTGAAAGTAATGAAACTGTAGTTCTTCATCAAAGATTGGCTGAAGCAAAAACTTTTTACTAACTCAACCTGTCCATTTACTTGGTTAATACAAATTAAGGAAACTTAATTTTATGGTAACTCATCTCTTTTTGAGATCTTTGAAACTTCCTAGATTTTAGGAGGTCATGATCCTGACATGCTTCTGTTTCATAAGGTTAAGCAGAACTGTCCTTTCTTTTCTTTCCTTTCTTTTTTTTAAGGATAACATGCTCTTTTGTGATTCATGTGACCGAGGTTTTCACATGGAGTGTTGTGATCCTCCACTCACCCGGATGCCAAAAGGTGAGAATACTTTCTGAAATCAAACAGAATAAAAACAAATGTGTTAGTAAAAGCATGTTTTGTCTACTTTGTTAAAAAGGAAGAATAATTGGATCTTTCTTTTTGGCATTGTGTAAGTAGAAAGAGAGCTGTCACCTTAAAGGTGGGAATTGTCTTTCTGTTTAGGCATCTTAACATTCTTGTATGGTATAGATTTATTATTATTTTCCTCCATTTTCAATATTTAAGCAATCATGAAGGGTGAAGTGGTTCATTTATGAATACTTGCCAGTCTCTCACTAGAGAACAAAATACTTAAATAATATCTTGAAATCTCTTCTCTTGTACAGAAGTATCTCTTTCTTTAAAGGAGGAAATGAGATTGGAAAAGTCATGTTGATTATATTACTGCTTAGCACTTTTGAGGGGCCTAGAGCTGTAGAGATCTGTTATATTCAAAACTTAAAAAAAAAAAAAACCTGTTAATAAATAAGTTGTGAACAAATAATTGTCCAAATCATACAGCTTAATATTATTCTGTTTTCCTGATTCCTGTTCCTTGAAAGGAACAGTTGGGATATAATTGCCTTTTGGTTGGACTTTCACAGAATACCATCTTATCATATGCTTATAGTTTCTTTAAAAAAAGATTTAGTCACCCCATTTTGTCTTATCACAGATTCCATCCCAGCTCTGATTTTGTGATATATAGATTTCCTATGTAAAATGTCTATAGGATATTTGATGATATCTGCTTGGCGAAACTTTTCTTTTTGCTGGAAAAGGACTCAACCGTAGGTTATAGTCAAATTATCCACTTTTAGATCTTACTTGAATTAGTTTTATGCCATTCTGTTGATTGTTAACTTTTGAGAAGTCTTAAATTTACATATATTGGAAGAATAAATACCCACCTTTTCCTGCTTTTTCCATTTATTTGAAGTTTGTGCAAGAGGCCTTCTGAGAATCCTTCAAGAGAAGAGAGATTTTCTTAGGACTTCTTTCCTGTGTATTTAACTTCTACAAAAGAGGTTTTATAGCAGCTTAAAGCGAGAAACATTTTATTTTGAAATTATTTCAGACTCACAGAAAAGTGGCAGAAATAGTAGAGAGCTCTCATTGTATCCCCAACTTCTCCTCATGTTATTATTTTACAAAACCATTGTACAGTTATTGAAACCAGGAAATTAACGTTGATGTAATACTATTAACTAATCTACACACCTTATTTGAATTTCTGGTCCAGGATAAAGTCCAGGATCTCACATCACATTTAGTTGTTGTATTTCCTTAGACTCCTCCAGTCTGTGATAATTCCTCAGACTTTGTCTTTTTTTTTTTTTTTTTGTGACCGGTAAGGGGATCGCAACCCTTGGCTCGGTGTCGCCCGCACCGTACTCAGCCAGTGAGCGCACCAGCTATCCCTATGTAGGATCCGAACCCGCGGCGGGAGCGCCGCTGTGCTCTCAGCGCTGCACTCTCCCGAGTGAGCCACGGGGTCGGCCCAGACTTTGTCTTTCCTGACCCAGACACTTTTGAAAACTACTGGTCGTTTATTTTGTAGAAAGCCCCTCAATTTGGGATTCTGTTGCTTTCTCATGATTAGATTAAGGTTGTGAATTTTGATAGGAATACCACAGAAGTGAAGTTCTGCCCTTCTCAGTGCATCATAACAGGGGTACATAATAGTGATGTGTCTTAACACTAATAGTAGTGTTAATTTTGATCATTTGATTACAGTGAAGAAAAATGCAGACACGTTAAAGTTACTCTTTTTCCTCTTAGTACACTAATTTTAGCATCCGTCAGTGATTTTTGCCTGCACCAATTATTACTGTGGTGTTTGCATAATGGTGATTTTCTATTTCCATCATTCTTTCTATATTCATTAACTAGAATTTTGCTGTAAAGAAGAGCTATCCCTTTCTCCCATTTATTTATTTCTCCCACTTATTTTCCCATTATTTATATCATTATGGACTCATGGATATTTATTTTATTCTATGGGTTATAATCCATTGCTGTAATTAATTTTTTTGCTCAAATTGCCCTGGATTTGGCTATTGGGAACTCCTTCTAATTGGCTCCTGTGTTCTTTCCATATACCGCTCTCATTTTTTGAGCACTTCCTTTATTTTCTGGCACTACAAGATGTTCCAGTTTATCTTTTATTTTCCCTGACCTGTAATCAACCAGTGCTCTGTTGAAAACTGGCTTTTTTTTTTTTTTTGAGGGGGGTAATTAGACACCAGTATCTGTGTGCTAGAGAGCAGGTGTTTTTAACTGAAGATCAGTGGACTTTATCCATGTGTGGGCTTCAGGGTATATGTGAATCCTTTCCAATTATTTGTAGAATTTTATGTGTATGTTTTCACTTTTATTTGGGGGGGGGGCACTTTCACCAGATTTTTAAATGACAGTTCTTGATTTGAAAGAGGTTAATGGACTTGGACTATCTGAAATCTTTAGTATATTTTTGTTTATCATATTTTTGTATGGGATTTTCTTACTTTATAGGCATGTGGATATGTCAAATATGTCGACCTAGGAAAAAAGGACGAAAACTTCTACAAAAGAAGGCAGCACAGATAAAACGGCGCTATGCTAATCCAATAGGACGTCCAAAAAACAGGTTAAAGAAACAAAACACGGTGTAAGTTGTACTTGTGGCAAGGTGAGGGGAGAAAAGGGTAGGGTCTTCTCCATAGTGTAGGATTCACTTGTTTTCCTTATGGAAAAAAATGTCCATTGTTATAACTGGCACTTTTATATAATAATTATGGCTGACACTTATTGAACCTTTAAAAAAATGCCAGGCACAGTTCTAAATGCTTTACATGTGTTAAATTATTTAATTCTCCCAGCAACCCAGTGAAGCATGGGTACTGTTGTTAACTTTTGTTTTTCAGAGGAAGAAACTAAGGTATAGGAAGATTAACTTGTACGAGATTATATAGTTAGTGTTGAACTGGGATTAAATCCAAGTAGTCTGACACCAGAGTCTTCTGTTGCTTCTCTTATGTAAAAGACAGGAAAGAAAATTTGATTTTGTTGTAACATTTTACAGGTTTATCCTCTGATCTAGTCTCAGTTATTTATTAAGTATACATATCACTTTATAGGTTCTTCCTTTTGGGTATAGCTAAGTCCCATTTTTGTATTCTCCTGAGGTAAAGTAATTCGAGTATTTCCATCTATTAGCAGAAATCAGAAATTGTGGACTAGGAAACTGGGCTGTCTGGAGGAGGTGGGGCAAGATTCAGTACCAGATTCTGTCTTTTGTTGAATATCTCTATAGTAATTCACCTTTGATGATATGTAAAATATCTTCAGGCCTGTAAACCTCTTTTGGGAATTCTCAAAAATTTTACCCACCTTTTCTGCACTTAAGACTATCTTGAACGTAGTGTAAGTGAAATGATTTGGCATTAGCAGCCTGAAATATGCAGAACCAGTATTGGAGTCTATATTTTTGTCTTAAGCTTTAATTTTCCTATAAAATGATCTATAGGTTCCTGACTTTCAGAGAGTAACTCATTCTTTTGTTTAGAAGTAAAAGTATAATTCAGAGTTGGTGCAGAAATCACAGTATAATAGAACTTTATACCTGGGAGGATCTTATTTGTTTTCCAGTCCAACTCTCATTTTACAGATGAAGACACTGATGTTTAGAGAAAATGTGATTTGTCCAAGACATACAGCAGAATTATGACTCAAACATGTTTTCTGACTTGTGGCCCAGGGTTTTTTTCACTGTAAATAACTAGGCTTTGCAGAAATAGATGTTTCTAATAATATTACTTCTCATTCATATATAGTAATATTTATAGTGTACAAAAAATTCTTAACAATATAGATTTTTAAATAAAGCTATAGGTTATTTTCTAAATTATGTTATATATTAAATAGAAACCTTATAAGGATTTCTTTTTAATGATTACTTTCCCCCCAATTTGATTCTTTAGATCAAAAGATTCCTTCAGCAAAGTTCGAACTGGCCCTGGAAGGGGTCGGAAACGTAAAATCACTCTTTCCAGCCAGTCAGCATCATCATCAGAAGAAGGCTGTTTAGAGAGAATAGATGGCTTGGACTTCTGCAGAGATAGCAGCGTCCCCTTGAAGTTCAACAAGAAAACCAAAGGGCTCATTGATGGCCTTACCAAATTCTTCACCCCTTCCCCTGATGGGCGGAAAGCTCGAGGAGAAGTGGTAGACTACTCTGAGCAATACAGAATCAGGAAAAAGGGCAACAGAAAATCAAGCACTTCAGATTGGCCTACAGGTAAAGGTCTGAAACAAACTTATAAACAAAAGTTTTCCAAAAGTGTGTTATTTAGAATAACACTAGTTATCTAGAATAGATTTATATTTGATTATAAAAAATTAGTTATGGAATATAAAAACATATTAAAAATACATATTTAGGTGAAACTACGGTGATAATTATGGCAGGAATTTAGAGGCTAGTGATAAAGTTGTAGAATGGACCAGTAGGAGCTCTTAGGCAAAAGGAAGCTTCTTTGTTGGCAGAACCACAAAGAATCTGCTCACAGAAATTTGGGATGTAACCTTGAATCAAGGATAACTTTATATCTCCTAAATTACGAAATAAGTCCTGGGATGAGCGTCATGATGTTTGCTTTATTCTCAGAAGGAATTAGAAAGAGTAGAGGCAGATAAAATGCTGTTGATCTAACATAAAGAAAAGACCAAAATGTGATAAGTCATTGATTTTTCTACTTCAGGTCTTAGCAAATATACATGGATACTTCAGAAAGTTCATGGAAAATCTCATATTATTGTTGAATTCTGTTTTTCCATAAACTTTTCGAAGTACCCTCCTAATTGTAAGTTTTCATGGATTACATTTAAAAAGAGAGAAAACCACAGCTCCACACTATTTGCTTATATATCGGGCTAAGTTCCCTAGTTTTCAAAGAAGAAAACATCTGTGGAGAGGACTTAATAGTGTAGCAGATAATTCTAGTCAGAGGAGAAGAATTTGATTAGCTGTCCCCATAATTAAAGCTTAAAATAACCTCATTGTTGAGCCTTCAGTTTAGAGAGCCTAACCCTGTGAAGGAAGTAGAAAGGGCTCTGAGAAAAGTAGAAGCATGAGAATGAGCTATTTTGGATCAAAAGGGCCAAAGTCATAGTGTCTCGTCTACTGCAAGAGAGTTTCTTAACTGTGATCTCCTCTGAATGTCCTAATTGGTAAGTGGTTGTACTCACCCCTTCTTCATTTCTGCTTATATACGTGGTTGAGTGGTCCAGTGCAGGAGAAAAGAAATCCTTATCACTGTTAGATTCCCCCTTTTGTACTTTATTGATTGGTTTTTCACCAAAGTGTCAATCAACTAATTACTCTTCAAGCATCAAGACTTTTCATTTCTTTATCAGCCATGTAGACTATAGATAAGCTCCAGTCTGAGCTACATTTATCTAAGAAAATATGCAGTCCATTTCGATTGGATTTAAAAGGAAAAAAATCTCAAACCAAATCCTAATAGTCATTTTTGAATTAACCATTTGCACTGGAAATGGATTATTAGAAGAACCTACTGGAAAGTTTTAGAAATAGAAATTGTTAGAGAAAATGTATAAAGTATATGGAGAACAAATGTTGAACTTTAGGCACTGGTGTGAGCATTTGCTTTAATAGACTGTAAGTTTCTTTATGAATTGTAGAGTTTAAAACACAAATCGCACATCATCTGATACAGTGCTGCTGAATGCGGTATTGTGTGTGCCAGTATCCATCTGTGTCATGCGCTAGGAGGCATTAGAGTTATATAGAACCTTTAAGATTGTACTTTTTGGGCCAAGCCCGTGGCGCACTTGGGAGAGCGCGGCGCTGGGAGCGCAGTGGCGCTGGGAGTGCAGCAGCGCTCCCGCCGCGGGTTCGGATCCTATATAGGGATGACCAGTTTGCTCACAGTGCTCACTGGCTGAGCGTGGTGCGGCCGGTCTCAAAAAGGACAAAAAGAAAAAAAAAAAAACAAAGATTGTACTTTTTTTTCCAGTTGGGATATATTGTCAACAGTGAGTCCTTGTCATTTTCCCTTCCTATACTAAATAGTAACTGGCTGTATGTGCAGTTGACTTGAAAAGAACTGTCACTGATTGGTCTTTAGAGCCATACTCATACAAAGAGGAAATGAGGCCATCAGCAGTGTTGTCTTCAAATGTAAAGGATAAGGAACTGCATAATCCCTACATACTCCCTTCACTATTTTTTTTTTTTGCCCAGTTGAGGAAGGTCCGTCATTTAGTGGATAATTATCATAAATTCTCATACACAGAGGATTATCATCTATGATCCTCAGGGTTGTGAAGTTTGTGCTTTTAAAGGGCACCCAGAATGTGAGGGGAGTTAGTACTTCCTGACATCAGTTAAGGTAGCTAATTCAAAGATTATCTTTTTAAACATTGATGAGTTAACTCATACTAAAAGTGTCATATTCATACTATTTCAAAATAAATTTTATACTCCTTAGACCCTTTTCCTCTTCTGCTTTTCTTTGTATTAAAATATGATCTTTTTAAATGAAGTTTAAATTTAATTATGTAGTATTTTTAGAAAACTTTAAGACAATTCAGGATTTTCACTATAAGGCAGATATAATATGTAAATATTCTTTATTGAGTAGTGTCTTTCTAGGAGTCTGTTTAATGCTGTCCTCTTCTTTGTTCTATAAGTAATATTAAGGTCTTCAAATTGAAATAAAGACTGTTGAAATTTTTTTCTAGTTCACATTTTAAACCAAGGATAATACAAATAACATGGGAGCCCTTTCTTTATGTTGCAGACAATCAGGATAGCTGGGATGGCAAGCAAGAAAGCGAGGAGCGGCTTTTTGGGAACCAGGAAGTCATGACTGAGAAAGATATGGAATTATTTCGTGATATCCAAGAACAAGCACTGCAGGTAAAGCTGGGTATTCAGGTTCAACAATCAAGCAGCTTGTTCATGGATGAGAAACAGAGGATTAATTATATTGTGGGTAAAGCAGAAACAGCAATTTGTCCATCTAGTCTGAGAATAGGTTTCCATGTATATATGCAGTTCTTCAGGCTGGGGTATTCTTTTCAAACCAATGATAACTGCTTTGGTTTTGCAGATAAACACATTGCTTTGACTACCAGTATTAAATGAGCTTGGTTTATTTATTTTCTCTCTTATTATATGAAGAAGAGTTTAGGATTATGTGTTTACGTATGTGCCAGATGCTGGAGATGCTAAAGTGAATAACAGAATTCCTCCCCTCAAGTATAGCCCAGGAGAGACTTTTAAGTAAGTAATTTTATTAATGTGAAAAGTTCAATTATAGAATACACAGTGTTTTGGGAGAATAGGGAAGCAATCCTCTACCACTGCCTGAAGAGGTCAAAGGAGGATTAATTGAGGGATCTTAAAGGATATGTAAGAGTCTTTCAGGATGTCAGGGAATGGGGTTCCATATAATCAGAAGGAACAGAAGTGAAGATGCAACAGACTTGAAGGTAAGGGACAATGCTTAATTGTGGGAATTAGAGTGATTGAAGATAATGAACATAGGGTGTAGAGAATGACAAGAGGTGAGGTTGGAAAAGTCTGCAGGGGCTAGATCATAAAGGCTCTTCTAGTTTATGTTCATTTATCTTTTGTCTTTTCCTTCTTTGCCACCAACCAATTCATCATGTAAGCCAGGTTGAGTCCTCTGTTTCTTATCTCAAAAGTAAGAATTTATAAGATCTGATGCTGGGGATTCCAGTTTTATAGGTAAAACTCTTTGGATTAAGAGACCCATTGGTGAATAGACTTTTTATGTCTGTCATTATGGGAGAACTTTCGAAAAATAAAAGCAGCAAGCATTTACTCAGCATTCAACCATATTATTTACTTAACAAAGTATTGGCTTTGAGTCAGAGGGACCTTCTGTCATGTACTAATTTCTACTTTGGGCAAGTTGCTTATCCTCTCACGGCCCATTTCCTTTTCTACTAATAAGTAAAACAAAGTATTATAAGTACTACAGTAGAAACGTACATGGAGTTCAGTGAGAGTAGTTACTTTCTTCGTAACTGGAAGAACTTTTTTTCCCTGAGTAAGTTGCAGACATAATGCTAATAATATCCCTTTACTCCTAATTATTGGTGTATATTTCCTAAAAACAAGGGCATTCTTGTATGTGGCCATGGTCCAATTATCAAATAAGGAATTTAACTCAGATAAAGCATTATTATCTTATCTAACGACTTTATTCAAATTTTTTTTTTTAAAGATGACCGGTAAGGGGATCTTAACCCTTGACTTGGTGTTGTCAGCACCATGCTCAGCCAGTGAGCGAACCGGCCATCCCTATGTGGGATCCGAACCCAGGGCCTTGGTGTTATCAGCACTGCACTCTCCCGAGTGAGCCACGGGCCGGCCCAGACTTTATTCAAATTTCACTGGTTGTATCACTAATGTTCTCTATAACAAAAGGAAAAAAGAACTTTTCCTGGTTCACTATCGTCCAAGGTCATGTGTTTCATTTAGTTGTCATGTCTCTAATTTCCTTGTAATCTGGAACAGTTCTTCAGCCTTTACCTCTCATGACCTTGACAGTTGTGAAGTATGTGAGGCATGTATTTCCTAGAATATCTATCACTTTGGGCTTGTCTTGTGTTTCATCATGGTTAGAAAATACCACAGAGGTGGTGTGTCCTCCTCAGTGCATCATATCACTAGGCATGTAATATCTCTTTGTGTCATTGCAAGTGATGTTAACTTTGATCATTTGGTATTCTGCCATGTTTCTTCTTGGCAAAATTATTACATTCTTTCTATATTTAAGTATCTTATGGGGGTATACTTTGATATCCGGCAAATATCCTGTTTCTCATCAAACTTTTACCCACGAGATTTAGCATCCAGTGATGATTCTTGCCTGAAGCATTTACTTTGTTGGGTGCCAAACATGATTTTCTAATTCCTTCATTTTTATTACATTTATTAGTTGGTATTCTACTATTAAGGAAGAGCTTTTTCTTCTTGCCACTTATTTATTCACTTAGTTTAGACTCGTAGATGCTTATTTTATGGGTTATAATCCATTGCTATTAGTATTTCTTTTGATGCTTACATTGTTCCAAATTTGGGCAGGGGGAGCTTCTTTAAGCTGGTTCCTGTGTCCTTTTGACATGTCTCCATCATTTTTATTTACTTCTGGCCGCAGCAACATGTTCTAGTCTCTCACTGTTCCAGCCATAGATCCCTCGTTAATAGGAGTAAATGGCAGTTCTATCCTTGTACTCACCTGGGTCCAAAGAGGCGTCATCCTTGATTTTTTTTTCTCTGTCTCATACTGCACCATTAGCTCATCAGCAAATCCTAATAGTTCTGCATTCAGAATATATCCAGAATGTGATCACTTCTTACTACTTCCAAGCCACCATCATCTCTGCCTTGGGCTGTTGTAATAGTCTTCAGACTATTTCCTTGCTTCTGCTTTTGCCCCTCACCCCCATTTCTAGTCTATGTTCCTTATACAGGTGCTGTAGCAGTTATTTTCTAACTTAAGTTGGATCATACCACTCCTCTGCTCAAAAAACCTCCCATGTCTTCCAGTCTTGCTTCAAATTTTTAAAAATCAAAGTTTTTTTGTGTCACTCTGTCCCCTTACCTGCTGGCTTTTCCTACATAGTACTTACCACTTCATAAATTTAAGTATTTATTTCTAGAATATAAGTGCTTTGGGAACAGGGAATTTATTTTTGGTCACTGCTGTATATTGAGTACTTGGAATATAGTAAAGGCTCAGTAAGTATTTGTTTAATGAATAGATATTTGAATGAAATTTTCTGCTGGTAGAAATGGGCAAGCGTTGGAATAATAGGAATGTGGCGAAAAAGGTGACTAGAGAGAGTTAAAAGGGGATGCTGAGCTCACTGAGGCCCAGTGGAGAAATGTAAATATATATTGACAATAATCTGGCTAATATTATATTTCTTTCAGCATTTTATTAAACTCCTGATTGTTCATGTATGTATCTGGCACCAGGGAAATAAACAGATATTGAAAGTCTAATTCATGCTTATTTTTATTGGCAGTGCACTAAAATTCTACTGGTGGTAATTTTTCTCCATGAAGTTCATTCATTAGTACTCATGTGTCTGGCTTGGTACTAGAGCTTATAGGGTAAATAAAAAGACATAGACTCTGCCTTCATGAAGCTCTTAGTCTTATAAGTGAGACAGACAATAAACAGTCATAAAAATAAAGCTGTAATTAAAAACTGATAGATAGTAGGAAAAAAGTAAGGTTGCAGTGAAAGACTATGACAGGGGCCTCCTGATCTACATTGCTGGGGGTTGGGGTTGGAGTGTGTGTGAGAAGGGAAGACTTTTTTTGTGTGTCACAGGCTATAAAGTACAACTTTTAAAAAAATTTAATTGAAACATATTGATTGTACATATTTTTGGAGTACAGAGTTATATTTCAGTACATGTATGCAGTATGTAGTGATCAAATCAGGGTAGTTAGCAAATTCTTCATTGCAGAAATTTATTGTTTCTTTGTGATGAGAACATTTAAGCTCCTCTCTTTTAGCCATTTGAAAACATACAATAAGTTTTTGTTAATTATAGATGCTTAGCACTACTGTACCGCAACAATAGAAATTATTTTTTCTGTCTAGCTGTAATTTTATGTCTGTTAACCAACCTCTCACTATCTCCCTTGCCTTCTCCCTGTTCCATCTATAGTAATCACAGTTCTGCTCTCTGTTTCTTTTTTTTTTTTTTTTTTTTTTTTTTTTTTTTTTTTTTTTTTGTCTTTTGTCTTTTTCCGTGTCCGGCAACGGATCGCAACCCTCAGTGTTGCCCCCGCCCCGGCCCGGGGACCGGCAACGGGATCGCAAGCCTCGGCGTTGCTCCCGCGCCTCCCTCAGCCAGCGAGCGGGAGCCAGTCTGTATGTGGGATCCGAACCCTCGGACGGGAGCGCCGCCGCGCTTCCCAAGCGGCGCACCATCCAGTGCGCCACCGGGCCGGCCCCATAAGTTGAACTTTTAGAAACAGAGAGCAGGGGCCGGCCGGTGGCACACTGGATAGTGCGCCGCTTGGGAAGCGCGGCGGCGCTCCCGTCCGGGGGGTCGGATCCCACATACAGACTGGCTCCCCCTCGCTGGCTGAGCGAGGCGCGGGAGCAACGCCGAGGCTTGCGATCCCGTTGCCGGTCCCCGGTCCGGTGCGGGGGCAACACTGAGGGTTGCGATCCGTTGCCGGACACGGAAAAAGGACAAAAGACAAAAAAAATAAAAAATAAAAAAAAAAATAAAAGTTCAACTTATTATTTATTTGTTTTGTTTGTTTCCACATATGAATGAGAACATGGGGTATTTCTCTTTCTGTGCCTGGCTTATTTTGCCTAACCTAATTTTCTCCAAGCTCATCCACACTGCTGTGAATTCCAGAATTTCATTCTTTTTTATGGCTGAGTAGTATTCTATTTTGTATATATACTACATTTTTCTTATCCTGTCATCCGTTGATGGACATTCAATTTGGTTCCAGCTCTTGGTTATTGTAAACAGAGCTGCAATGAACATGGGAGTGCAGTTATCCCTTTGACATGGTGATTTCCATTCTTTTGGGTATATACCCAGAAGTGGGATTGCTGGATCATATGGTAGTTCTATCTCTAGACGTTTGAGAAACCTCCATACTGTTTTCCATAAGGGCCATTCAATCCCACTAAATCTGTATGAATTTCTCTGCATCCTCATCAGCATTTTTTGTTTTGTCTTTTTAATAATAGCCAGTCTAACTGGGGTGAGATGATATCTCTGTTTTTGATTTGCACTGAAGATTAGTGATGTTGGACATTTTTTTATATACTTGTTGGCCATTAGTATGTCTTTTGAAAAATTCAGCTCCTTTGACCATTTTTAAATTGGATTATTTGGTTTTTTACTGTTGAGTTGTTTGAGTTCCTTATATATTCTAGATATTAATCCTTTGTGAGATACATAGTTTGCAAGTATTTTCTCCTATCCTGAAGGTTGTCTCTTTGCTCTTTTGATCCTTTTGCTGTGCAGAAGCTTTTTTAGTTTGATATAATCCCATTTGTTTATTTCTGCTTTTGTTGCCTGTGCTTTTGAGGTCTTATTCATAAAATCATTGTCCAGTCCTATGTCCTGAAGCATTTCCCCTATGTTTTCTTCCAGGAGTTTTATAGTTGCAGGTCTAACATTTAGGTCTTTAATCCATTTTGAGTTGATTTTGGTGAATGGTGCAAAATAGAGGGAGGTCTAGTTTCATTCTTCTGCACATGGATGTCCAGTTTTCCCAGCATCATTTATTGAAGAGGCATCTTTTCCCCCAGTGTCTGTTCTTGTTGCCTTTGTCAAAAAACAGTTGGCCATAAGTATGTGGGTTTATCTCTAGATTATCTATTCTGTTCCATTGGTCTATGTGTCTGTTTTTATGCCAGTACCATGCTGTTTTGTTTACTATAGCTTTGTAGTATATTTTGAAGTCAGGTGGTGTAATGCCTCCAGCATTATTCTTTTTGCTCCAGGATTCCTTTGGCTGTTTGGGATCTTTTATGGTTCCATATGCATGTCAGGATTGTTTTTTTTATTTCTGTAAAGAATATCATTGGTATTCTGATAAGGATTGAATTGAATCTGTAGATTGCTTTGGGTATTATGGTTATTTTGACAATATTAATTTTTTCAAACCATGAACATTGAATGTCTTTCCATTTTTTGTGTTTGTGTATGCCCTTTTAACTTCTTTCATCAGTGTTTTGTAGTTTTCACTGTAGAGATCTTTCACCTCCTTGGTTAAATTTATTCCTAGGTGTTTTATTTTTAGGCAGTTATTGTAAATGGGATTGCTTTCTTGATTTCTTTTTCTGCTAGTTCATTGTTGGTATATAGAAACACTAGTGATTTTTGTATATTGATTTTGTATCCTGTAACTTTACTGAATTCGTTTATCAGCTTTAAGAGTTTTTTAGTAGAGTCTTTAGGTTTTTCTGTATATAAGATTATGTCATCTGCAAACAGGGACAGTTTGACTTCATCTTTTCCATTTTAGATGCTCGTTATTTCTTTCTCTGGACTAATTGCTATGGCTAGAACTTCTAGAACTCTGTTAAATAGGAGCAGTGAGAGTGGGCATCTTTGTCTTGTCCCTGTTCTTAGAAGAAAAGCTTTCAGCTTTTCTACATTCAAGAAGATGTTAGCTGTGGATTTGTCATATATGGCCTTTGTTGTGTTGATATGCTTTCCTTCTATAGCTAATTTGTCGAGAGTTTTTATCGTGAAGGGATGTTGAATTTTATCAAATGCTTTTTCTGCATCTCTTTTTTTTTTTTTAAGATGACCGGAAAGGAGATCTTAACCCTTGACTTGGTGTTGTCAGCACCACGCTGTCCCAAGTGAGCTAACCAGCCATCCCTATATAGGGGTCCGAACCCATGGCCTTGGTGTTATCAGCACCACACTCTCCTAAGTGAGCCACAGGCCAGCCCCTTTTTTCTGCATATATTGAGGTGATCATATGGTTTTTGTCCTTCATTTTGTTGATGTGGCATATCACATTTATTGATTCACGTATTTTGAACCATCCTTGAATCCCTGGGATAAATCCCACATGATCACGGGTGTATAATTTTTTTGATGTGTTGTTGAATTGTTCTGCTGGTATTTTCTTGAGAAATTTTGCATCTGTGTTCATCAAGGATATTACCCTGTAGTTTTCTTTTTTTGTTGTGTCGTGTCTGATAGTGGTGTCAGGATGATGCTGGCCTCATAGCATGAGTTTGGGAGTATACTCTCCGCTTTGATTTTTTGGGATAGTTTGAGAAGAATTGGTGTTAATTCTTCTTTAAAGGTTTGGTAGAATTCAGCAGTGAAGCTGTCAGGTCCTGGGCTTTTCTTTGTTGGGAGACTGGTGAATACTGCTTCAATCTTGTTGCTAGTTGTTGGTTTGTTCAGATTTTCTGTTTCTTCTTGGTTCAATCTTTGTAGTTTGTATGTGTCCAGGGGTTTATCCTTTTCTTCCATATTTTCAAATTTGTTGGCGTATAGTTGTTTATAATAGTCTCTAATGATTCTTTGTTTTTCTGTGGTATCAGTTGTAATGTCTCCTTTTTCATTTCTGATTTTTGTTATTTGGTTCTAAGGGAAGACTTTTTTTTTTTCTTTCCTTTTTTTGTCTTTTTTCGTGTCCGGCAACGGATCGCAACCCTCAGTGTCATGCCCGTACCGGACCGGGACCGGCAACGGGATCGCAACCCTCAGTGTTGCTCCCACGCCTCGCTCAGCCAGTGAGCTGGAACTGGTCTGTATGTGGGATTCGAACCCTCGGCGGGAGCGCCTGCCGCGCTTCCCAAGCGGCGCACTGCAGCAGTGCGCCACCGGGCCGGCCCTAAGGGAAGACTTTTTAAAGGAACTGTTTATGCAGAGACATAAAAGATGAGTAGAAAGTCAGCAAGGCAAAGAGGTAGAGGAAAGAATGTTCCATACACAAGGAGACTACCTGCATAGATGTCTTGAGGCATAAAAGAACTTGATAAATGTGAAGAACAGAAGCCTAGTATAACTAGAGTTGAATAAAAGAGTCACACAGAATGAAGATGGGAAGATTGACTGAGGCTAGAAGTTATGATTCGGGTTTTTATCAGAATTGTAATGGGAAGCCATTAAATGGTTTTTAGCAGGATCAGATTTTTATTGTAAATTGGTTTTTCTTGGCTCCTATAAAGAAAGGATGGATTGGAATTAAGCAGGAGTGGAAGCAGGGAAACCACTTTGCAGGCTTTTCCAGTGATCAAGATGAAAGAAGATAGTAGCTTGGACTAGAGAGGTGGCAGAGAAAATGGGAGAGAAGTGGATAGATTTTAGATGTAGTAGATGGAGATGAATCAGCAGAACTTGGTGATGGATTTGATGTGGAGCTGAATGTGTAGCTTTTGAGGGAGCAAAAGATAATTAAGGATGACTTTCAAGTTCTCTGACCTAATGTAATAGAGGAAGTGGTTTGAAGCCAATTGAGAAAGTTAATGTTGATTAGATGAGAGGATGTTTTGAATAACAAAAGTATTCATAAAGATAATGCAGTAAGTTTTTTGGGGGAGCACAGATATGGCTTAGTATAAGCTGCTTCAACCTGTGTTTCATAAATTTTGCAGAAAGATTTTATTACAGGGTCTTAGGCAGTCTTGCAGCAACACTAGCAAGAGACAATGATAAAGGAGTTAATAGTGGAATCCCTCCAACCAACAACTCAATTTATTGAGTGCCTGTGATGTTCTAGAAATTATGCTAGGTATAGTAGCTGTAATTAAGACATAGTTTCTAAGTATACATTATATTTTCATACTAATTTTAATGCCTTCTGATTTTGAAGGATTTATTTGGTTTTTGTGTGTTTCTAAAAAGTTACAGAGCATTTCTGAAATCAGCATGGGCTATTTGCATAAAGAGTTAAATAGTTATTAAAAATAGGGTAAGCTAGGTTCCACAACTTTATTAACCCCATAAGGTAGGGATTGTTATCCCCATTTTGCATATAAGGAAACAGTTTTAGTTGAGTGACTTCCTCTAAGTTATGTAATTATAGTACTAGCAGAACTGTAAGTAAAACTTAGGCCTGTGAGACTTCAAATTGTGTGCCCTTAATCACAATAACATCCTGCGTTACTCTGTAAAAAAATGTTATGGGGGCAGCAAAATCATTAGGCATGTGTTAAGTGCAAATACGGAAAGGTGCATAGGAAGATAAACATCAGTGGTATAGAGTACCAATTAAACATAATTCATTGCTGTATTGAATGATATAGACTCTTTCATATGTTCAGATATTCACAGTATGTAGTAAGATTAGTATGATCTGAGATGATCCCAGAAGAAGCAAGCTTAAAGATTGATTAGAAGGTAGGTAAATGGAGATTATTAGCTCTTACCAGATGGGGTAAACAACACTCAGCTTTGAGGAGGAAATGATGACTATACAGCAGTCCCCATTTATCCACAGGGGATACGTTTCTGACTCCTAGTGGATGCCCGAGTATCCAACCCTATATATATAATGTTTTTTTCCTATACATGCATACCTATGATAAAGTTTAATTTATAAATTAAGTACTATAAGAGATTAACAATAATAACTAATAATAAAGTAGAATAATTATAACATACTGTAATAAAAATTATGTGAATGTGGTGTCTCTGTCTCTGTCTATCCCTAATTTCACAGTACCAAGGAGAAATCACATCAGTAACAACAAAAATAGTCATGGGGTACTGTAAGCTTTCAAAACCCTTCAAAATACAGCCCTCTGCTAGTAATTCAATTTATTTCTTGCCATTTCCCAAGGAATGCTGTACCCTGTTTTATCTTTCAAATAATTAAAGCCATGTGTTTAGTAATAGGTATGTGCCTTTTACTGTATGCCAAGTACCATATACAGCATTATGTATCAATTTGTTGCACTTAATGCAACCTTATTATTAATTGCTTGCCCCTATTTACACATGAAGGAATTGAAGCCTTAAAAAGATTATTTTACCTAGAGTTACACAGTTGTTAAGGATCAGAGTCAGTATTTGAACCCAGATAATGTGACTCCACAGCCATAACTTGTAACTGCTACTTTATAGAGCTATGCATAAGGTGCTATGACAGTGAACAGGAAGGCATCTGACTAGGAAGGTTAGGGAAGTCTTCATTAGAGGAGGTGACATTTGAGCAGGGTGTTGAAGGGATGACTAAGAGTTTACTATTGGATTAGAGGAATAAAGCATTTCAGATAGAACAGCCTGGGTGTTAGAAAGCCTGTTGAGCTGTTGGAGCTGCATGTAGTTGGTCTAGCTGGAGTACAAGCAAGAGATGAGGTTAGAAAGGTACCAGATTATTGGGCCGGCCCGGTGGCGCACTCGGTAGAGTGCGGCGCTTGGGAGTGCGCCGGCGCTCCTGCCGAGGGTTTGGATCCCATATAGAGACCGGTCCGCTCACTGGTTGAGTGCGGTGTGGGCGCGACACCGAGGGTTGCAGTCCCGTTGCCGGTCGCAGTACGGGCGTGACACCGAGGGTTGCGATCCCGTTACCGGTCACGAAAAAAGACAAAAAGGGGGAAAAAAAAATTCTTTAGTAGTTCCTCAAGAGCTATTTAACTACTATTTAAATACTTTTAAAGAGTTACTTTACCTATAAGTTAAAGCACAAATTCCTTAACATGAATACAGGATCTTCATAATCTGGTACCTTTCTTTTTTTCTTTTTCTTTTTCTTTTTCCTTTTTGTCTTTTTTCATGACCAGTAATGGGATCACAACTCTCGGTGTCGCGCCCGTACTGCGACCGGCAACGGGATCGCAACCCTTGGTGTCGCGCCCGCACCACGCTCAACCAGTGAGCGGACCAGTCTCTATATGGGATCTGAACCCTTGGCGGGAGCGCTCCCAAACACCGCACTCTACCGAGTGTGCCACTGGGCCGGCCCTAAAGAATTTTTTTAAAAAGGCTGACATGATCATATTTGCATTTTAGAAACTCAGCTTTGGTAATATTGTGAGCAGTAGGTTGAAGAAAACCTGAACAAGGACATCTGCCAGTTGGATGGTGACACTAGTCAAAATGAGAAGTGACTAGGGCCTGAGCGAAAGCAGAGGACATAGACAGTAGCAGAGATAGATAATCTCACAGATAATGTTTCTGAGGAAGATACAGGATGGAATGGAAAAGATACAGTGTTGGGTTGGGAGTTGGGGCTGAAGGAAAGGGCAGAACCAAGTGAGTCACCCAGTGTTCTACGATGATGATACTAAACATGGGAATATAGGAAGAGGAGCTTGGTTAGATGGAGGAAGAGATGGTGCTTCTCTATATACTGTGGGATTTTGTTAAATCTGAAATGGAGAACTGTGGTAGAATGTTATATATATATATGGATACGGAGGTCAGAAGGGCTTCGGGTGGGAGATTTACCATGTTGTCAACACACAGGTGATAGTTGAATTCACATAGGTAATAATCGAAGTTGTTCTGATAGATAACATTCCTTAATAATAAATATTACTGGGCTGGCCCGGTGGCGCACTGGATAGTGCGCCGCTTGGGAAGCGCGGCGGCGCTCCCGCCCGAGGGTTCGGATCCCACATACAGACCGGTTCCCGCTCACTGGCTGAGCGAGGCGCGGGAGCAACGCTGACGGTTGCGATCCCGTTGCCGGTCCCCGGTCCAGTACGGGGGCAACACTGAGGGTTGCGATCCGTTGCCGGACACGGAAAAAGACAAAAAAAAAAAAAAATAATAATAATAATAATAAATATTACTGAGTACTGGTTACCATGTCCCAAGTACTGGTGATACAGCAGTGAAGCAAACATAGTTTTCAAGAAAATCCTTATTCTTGGGAGCTTACAGTTTAGCTTGGGTGAGAATGGGGTAAAATAAATGGTATGCCATATGGTAGTGTTATGGAGAAAAAGCAGCGTGGGAGAGAGAGACTTCAGAGGGAGAAGATGAAAGTGTACAGTGCTGAATTGATGGGATGGGGGCTATCCCTCTGACATTTAGCAGAAGCGTGAAGGAGGTAAGGGGATGAACCATGTAAGTATCAGGCAAAGGAGCAGGAAGTACAGAGGCCCTCTGCCAGGATTCGTGCTTGGCATGGTCACAGAAATACAAGGAGGCCAGTGTAGTTAGAGCCAAGTAAGTAAGGGTGAAGATGGTAGACGGTGAGGACAGCAAGGTAATGGGAGGCCAGGTTCTGTAGGGTCTTCTAGACCGTTATGAGGATTTTGACTTTTATTCTGAATGAAATAGGAATCCTTGGAAGGTTTTGAGCAGAAGAGCAGCATAGTTTGACTTAGGTTTTAACAGGATTACTCTGTTTCCTATGTAGACTGAGTGGGGGATGGACAGTAATAGAAGCAGGGAGAACTTTAGGAGGCTATTACAGTTATCCAAGTAAGAGATTTTGAGGTTTGGATTATGGTGGTAGTGGTAGGATTGGAATTCTGATTATGTTTTGAAGGTAGACCCATCAGGATATGCTGATGAATTGGATGATGTGAAAGCAAGAGTCAAGGATGATGCCAGAACACAGTTGGAGGATAGAGTTGCCAGTTACTGAGATGGGAGAGAATAGAGGAGGAGCAGGTTTGGGGAAAAGAAGATCAGGAATTTGATTGTGGACATGTTAAACTTGAGATGCTTATAAGACATTCAAGAGAGGGGATATCAAGTAGACAGTGGGACATGTGTGTCTGAAGTTGAAAGGACAGATCTGGGCTGAAAATCTGAATTTAGGACTCAAGTAGGTGGTATTTAAAGGAATGAGACTAGATGAGATCACCAAGGGAGAAGAGAATTTTGAGGAGTCGTGGTGTATTCCAAGTTTTAGATATCAGAGAAACTGAGAAGGAATGGCCAATGAAGTAGGAAAAAACATTGAGACTGTGGTTCCTTAGAAGCCAAGTGAAGAAAATGTTTCAGAAGGAAGGATCAGCTATTAAATTCTGTAAATGGGTCAAGATGAAGACTGAAAATTGACTATCAGAACATAGAGGTGATCTTAAAACAGTTTCCATGATCAGGGCAGGGGAGAATGAACAGGTAATTGGAGTGGGTTCAAGAAAAAATGGAAGAAAAGAAATTGGTTATAGTAGTACGTGGCTTCTCTTTTATATTATTTTATAATAAAGAGGAGCACAGAAAGAGGTAGTAGCTCGATAGAGAAGTGAAGGCAAAAGAAGGTATACATTTTTTTTTTAATATGGTAGGAATAGCATCTGATTACATGCTGA
The DNA here is from genome assembly GCF_000696425.1 of Galeopterus variegatus. Lineage (NCBI taxonomy): Eukaryota > Metazoa > Chordata > Mammalia > Dermoptera > Cynocephalidae > Galeopterus > Galeopterus variegatus. The sequence continues at coordinate 57,454 of NW_007733904.1, forward strand.
TGGGAATGACGTAGTAGAGGGAAGCCCGATGACTCACACAAGAGGGGGAAACTGTTGGAATGATGTCCTGGAGCAGGTAAGGGGATGTAATCTAATGCACAAGTGGAAGCGTTGGCCTTCTATAGATAGGAGCACAGACAATTTTCCCATAGTATTAGGGAAAAGCAGGATATATGGGCACAGAGGTTAGGCATACAGATGTGGCCGAGGAAAGTTGTGGAAGTTGTCTTTTGATTGTTTCTATTTTTTTTAGTGCAGTAGGAAGCAAAGGCATCAGCTGAAAGTGAAGATGGATTAAGAGGTGCTGGAGGCTCAAGGAAGAGAAAGTATGAAATCATCCTTTAAGAGAATGGGAGAGGGAATAATGGAGTCGGGAAGCCACAGGGGCCCATTGGAGGCTAGTGGTTAAGAATTACAAACTGAGTTAGCATGATTATGTGTTTTTCTTCAACCATGTTCAGATGTGAGGGTGATAACTTGGATTATGTGTAGAAATGAATTTAATATGATGGGATTTTGTTGTTGAGTCAGGAAAGACACAAGGAAGTTAAGGGTATATGCAAAGATGGAGTTATAATGAAAGACCTTAGAATCTAAGCTGTGTGGATAAAGGAGGACACGAGGAGAGTGAAAAGCTGCTAGGGTCACTGGATTATAGGTCCAGTAGAGGGAAAGGATAGGTTTCTAGATTATATCAAAGGAGATGGAGATGGAGAAGTCTGAGTGTAGAACAAAACTGCTCAGGAGAAGAGAGTTTTTTATCATTTCATAAGCTTTTATGGCTTAGCTGTATATCACTGTGGTACAGCCCACAACCCTTTATTCACAATCCTGAAATCTAAAGAGTCCTGAAAACCTTAAAAAAAAAGAACTGGGAAAATATACATAAAATTTACCATGTTAAACAATTTTAAGGGGCTGGCCAATTAAACTCACTCAGTAGAGGATGGTGCTGATAACACCAAGGTCAAGGGTTCAGATCCCTGTACCGGCCAGCCGCCCCCCAAAAACAAACACTTTTAAGTGTACAGTTCATTGGCATTAAGTATATTCATATTGTTATGCCACCATCACCGCCATCTGTACAGAACTTTTTCACGTTACAAAACTGAAACTCTGTATCCATTAAACAGTAACTTCCCATTCCCCTCCTCCCCTACCCCCACCCAGTCCAGTCCCTGACAACTATCATTCTGTTTTGACTACTCTAGGTACCTTATATAAATGGAATAATACAATATTTGTCCTTTTTTGTCTTGCTTATTTCACTTAGCATAATGTCCCTAAAGTTCATCCATATTTTAACGTATGTCAGAACTGCGTTTCTTTTTAGGGCTGAAAAATATCCCATTGTATGTATATATCACATTTTGTTTATTCATCCATCCATCAATGGACACTTGGGTTGTTTCCAACTTTTGGCTGTTGTGATTATGCTGCTGTGAACACTGGTGTACAAATAACCTGTTTGAGTACCTGCTTTCAGTTCTTTGGTGTATGTATCTAGAAGTAGAATTGCTGGGTCATGTGGTAATTCTGTTTAATGTTTTGAGGAACTGCTATACTGTTTTCCATAGTGGCTATAACCATTTTTCATTCCTACTAGCAGTGCGACAAGGGTTTCAATTTCTCCACATCCTTACCAACACTTGTTATTTTCTGGTGTTTTGTTTTATTTTGTTTTGTTTTGTTTTTTAAAATAATAACTATCGTAATGGGTATGAAGTAGTATCTCATTGTGGTTTGATTTGCATTTCCCTAATGATTAGTGATATTGAACAACTTTTCACATGTTTGTTGGCCATCTGTATATTTTCCTTGGAGAATGAAAAAAAAAATTTATAACTCATTTTGTAGTAAGATCTCTATTTACCTAAACTCGGTCGTTGGCAAAACATGATCTGAGCTGGTGTGAAACTATTTGCATTTTTTACTTATTCCAGTTAGTGTGAGTATTCATATATTTTGCTAAAGAAATATTAATGTGTCTGATTATGGAGTACTCCAAATCCTACTGGAGCTTTTGATTTAATACACATGTATACACTATAATACTTTTCTGAAATCAGAAAGATTCAGAATTCCACAACACATTTTACTCCAAGAGTTTCAGATAAGTTTGTGGACTTGTAACTTCACTTTGGAAAAGTAAGTTTCAGTATTTAAAAACTTACAAACTTTTAGAATTCAGGGAGTTGAGGGCTGCCTGCACTTTCTATCTCTCTTCTACCCATTTTGTTCTTTTCTTTGTGCTTCACTGTTACTATTTCTAACCCTGGTGTTTTTGTCTCTCACCCTCTCTGAGCCTTGTTTTTTTCAGTCCGTAAAGTGGGCATATTGTTTTCCACTTTGGGAGATGGATTGTAGAGATTAAATGAGGTAACAATATAAGACTCCAAGTCTGGCACAGTTGGTGCTTCACAAATGCTGATTCTCTTTATTCCTTAAGTATATGCTGTCTTATGTGAACTCTCTCTGCATACCTCTTTCATCATGTAACTTTTAATCCTTAATGAAAGGAATTATTATTTCTATGAGAAAATGTGTGAATACCAGAAAGACATCTCTTCCCACATTTCACAGCCTCATACAGATAACTGGGGGCAGTCCTACTATTTACTCTCACCTCAGAATGTCATTCCATCATGGGTATGGAAAGAGAAGGTCGAGGGGGAGCTATCTAATGGATAGAAAGGGGAAGGGAGCAGGGCAGCATTTATATAAATTATAATTTTGTGTTTGTACCAGATCTTGAGTAGGGGGTACTGCAGGAGTGGCTTCTATATATTAGAAATTGGAATTATATAAGTCATTTAATAGAAGCCAAGTTTTTGTAGAAGAGTAATAATATTTTCTTATAAACTGCTAGCAATAAAAGTTTTTTAAATCTAAAAATAGGCATATTTAAAGTTTTCTTTTGGTTTAGCCCAATTACTATTACATTTAGTACCACCCCCCCCACCCCCAGTTATCTTACATTATGTAGAGCTAGGGCTAGGGTCTGGAGCTCACAGACCCCTCGAGCCCATTCACAAACACTTCACACTCAGGTCTGTGAGCTAGGTAACTGGCAAAAAGTCCTTGGAGCCTTGGCTGAAGAAAGAATATTCTTTATTCAGCACAAACATGTCTGAGAGCTAGGCAGTACAAAGAGAATCTCAGAAACTCAACTACTTACTGGCAAAGTCCAAAGAAAAACTGAGCAGCTGCTGCAGAGTAAACATGCTCTATTTTTAGATATAAGCTCTGTCCCCAGCTCTGCTTCACAAACTGAAGAACACACACAAGCAACAAACTAGAAAGATACATGGGTGCACATGCACACTAACTCCACCCACACACAACTTGTTTACAAGAAATGTGCTGCTCCACCTCCAACCAGACCTGAGCCGAGGGAGCCTGACTAAGTTATCCTATTTTCCCCACACATTAGAAGGTCAATTCTGGCCTGGAATATATGTCATCTTTTAAAGAATTTGGCATATTCAAATGAGAAGGCAGTTCACATGAAGTGGCAGAACTCGAGTTAAAAATTCTTAAAAATACATTTTGTGCTCCTAAACAGGAGCAACAGCTATTAGATAGCTGCTGCTTTGGAAAGTTGCATGTTTAATGAAAAAGTATTTGGGTTGAAATTTTAAAATAAAATGACCTAGCAAAGGTGACCTTGTAATTCAGATATGATAGTTTGGTTTTGGCAAGGAATGGGTTAATGAATGGTTCAGATGGCAGTGCCTTCTCCCTGTGCACAGAGCATTGCTGACTTCTCAACCTTAATCAACGGAAGCACTAAACACCATACTCTGGAGGCTTGCCCGAGGGAGCTGGGAGTGGTGGAGGACACGAGGGTGAGGGCATGTGCCAGAGCATTTCGCAGTGCAAAGGTGAGGGTAGGTGTGGGCAGAGGGAAAGTCTGCCATGAGGCTCATTCTGTACAGGCTCTCTCAGTTGCTATGATGTGCAAACAATTATACTGGAACTGGATGTCCTCTTTCACATCGGGCATCCACTTGGAAGAGCGATGGGTAGCTGATGGGAAAGCTGTCAAACAGCAGGCAGTGCCATGGCAGGTGCATGTTTTCAACTTTTGTGCTACCTATTTATCCTTTCCTCAGGAAGGTAGATTTGTTTTCTGGTATTTGGTTATTCTGATATTTTTCTATACTGCTGTTGTTATTTTGAGCTGTGAAGATAGATGAAAAGATACTTTATGAGTGAGAATACTTGATTCTGGAATGGAGTTTAAAGAACAGCCTTTTAAAAGCCATTTTACAAAGTTCTATTTTGGTTTTGAAAAATTAAAAAATCCTAGTTTAACCCTGTCTTGTATTTCTTTACTGTTTTTGCATTGGGAAGAGCCCAAGTACTTTGTTGGTGCTATAATGCAATTTATCCAACTAATAGAAGATGTTTGTCTTTTGTTTTGAGGTGTCTAGGGAAGAGCTTGAGGTTTCACTTGGCTGTATTCCAGCGTGAGATAAATCCCTCAGCCTTTTTTAAAAGGGAATGGTTAGAAAGACCAGGAGAGTTCTCAATTGAGTTGTAGTGAAGAAGCTTCTTTGTTATAAATGAATTTATAGAAAAACAGTGAATAAAAATTTCTAATCTTTTTAGTTTTTTTTTTTTAATAAGATATGTGTGTTTGTGTCTGTGGGCTCCAATGAAAAACTTTGAATGATCTCTCAGTGATCTTTAAAGCATAAAGTTGAAGGATAGTTTTGGTTGTTCTTTTGATGAAGTTATTAATACTTGTATTTGATTAGGCTAAAGTCTAGCTTTGTTTTTTTTCTTAAATCAGTTAATATTTATAGAGCATGCATGATAAATACACATGTAAACATACACACACAGGTATATGTATGAATTTGTCGCTGGATGGGGTGCAGAGAAAATCAAATTGCCCTCAAGGGGAGGTTTTAATTTGAGGTTTTAAACCCTGATTTTTGTTGGCTTTAGCAATGGCTTATATTTGAATTGCTGGTGTGGAAGTCAAGCAAGTCATAAAGGCTTTGTTTGGATATACATCATACAGAGGTTGTTCAAATTATGGCAAGGATAGGGGGGCATTGAGTGTTTTCATTATAAACAGAAGGTAGAAAAAAGGGATAGTCTGTGTATAACAAAGTATTTTTCTCTTTTGTCAAATCTGTGCAGAGCTACTGGTGAAAATTTTGTGTGTACTGTGCAATGAATTAAAAACTCTTTTGAGAGTACTTGTTTTGTCATATTCTTTTTATATTGTTCTTGAATATCTATATCCCAGACTAGAAAATCATTCTTTTCTATATGTGTTTACATGTTAAGTAGGTCGTTTCCATTGTTGTCAGGTGAGTCAGTGTATGTATGACCTTGATGAGTATGCAGCATTCCTCTCTACCCTTTTAAAAGTCATTCTTTATCTTACATCCCCAAATATTCAGCAGTTTCTCTTTGTCATTGAGGGAGTAAGTTTAGTTGAGGAAAATATTGTCAGTGTTACTAAGTATAATAAATGCAGTAATACCAAAGACATTTGGTTCTAAGAGATTTATTAGCATTTTTATAATTAATTTGGATGCTCTATTTAAAGAATAATACAACTTATTTCAAAAAATTTTTTTGCTTGTTGGTTTTTCTTTTATTCTCCTATGGAATCCTTAGAAGACAACATTTCGATTCAGATCTTTTTTTGGTGTTAACTCAGTGTATCTAATTTAGCTAACTTTTGCAATTATTTCTTGACTGCACAGAAAGTTGGAGTGACTGGTCCCCCTGATCCACAAGTTCGCTGTCCCTCTGTCATTGAGTTTGGGAAGTATGAAATTCACACCTGGTACTCTTCCCCATATCCTCAAGAATATTCAAGGTATGTTTTGAGAGACCCTTTACCTTCTGTTTTTAGATTCATAGAAGTCTAGAACTAGAAGGGATCTTGAAGAAGTTTTAGTTCAGTTCATCTTTTTACAGTTGAGGAAACTGGGCATTTTTAAATGTCCATAATAGCAGCATGCTTTGGCACCCACTTAATTCCAGTTGGCTTTAGATTTTCTCTTCTGTAACCTGTCCAAAAGTTGTTGTTTAAAATTAGAAACCTGACATATGGTCAAAATAAAAGGGGAAAACTTTTTCTTTAAGAGAAATTTGCTTTACCCGAAGAATTTTTAAAAAAGAAAAAAACAGAGAATCTTATATATAACTATAAATAAGTACAAAGTTTCACTTGAGTAGCCTTTGATCTACATTTTTATAATTTAGCAAATTTAGTGAATTGTTTGTTTTCCCAGGAATAATTGGACAAATGGTATAAAATTATATGTAAAGAGCTTGGGTTTCCAGATATAAAAATCAACCACTCACTAGCTTTTTGGGATAAAGCAACATGCTTAGTGGAACCAAACTGGGTTCATGTCTCAGCTCTGGCATTTTTTAAGCTGTGTGACCTTAGAAGTTACCTAATTACTCCATGCCTTGGTTTTGTGATCTGTAAAATGGAGATACTAATAGTACTTACCTCATGTGGTTATTATGAACATTAAATGAATTAAAACAGGTAAATCAGAAAATGGTAGATGCTCAGGGCTGGTTGGTTAGCTCATCTGGTTAGAGCATGGTGCTGATAACACCAAGGGCAAGGGTTTGGATCCCCATACTAGCCAGCTGCAAAACAAAACACCAAAAAAAGAAAATGGTAAGGGCTCAATAACGTCAGTTATATTATAGTTTTTCTTTAGGGTTGAAATTAAAAGAATGAAATAAGATGTGATCAAAATAAACACCAGTTTATTGTTTGAAGTATAGAAGTCACATTAATGTTCTTTAATCTGTAAATTACTTATGCCTCAGTTCCTCATTTAACAAGGTGTTGTGAGGAATAATAAATCATGGTGCTCTTTGGGTTGAACATATGTTCAGAATATTCTCATCATATAACTTTTTACCTATCTAGAAACACTGCCTGTCCAAAATATTAGCAAAATTAATTATAACAACATTTAATTAGTGTTTTACAGTGTGTAGTATGCTTTAACATAGGTTGTGTCCAAGAAGCTGGGACAGAATAGACCAGTATATTTGTTAAAGGGGCATCCACTAAAACTCAACATCATTTTTATTTTTTCTTTCCCCACAATGTAATAACTTGCTTATCTGGTTTCCAAGACTATAGCAGAAGTAGAAAAATAGGAGCCAAAATGCTATTACAGACCTCGACTCAGTGAAGAAATGATAACTCACAAAAAAGGAAAAAGAAAAACTCCATGAAACTAACATACAAGCTCATGAAACACAACAATTGAGAACCATTTACTGTAGGGTCAGTTAGCCCTAAACACTGTGCTATGTCTTTAAGACAGCACCCTGTATCATGGAATAATAACAATCTGAGTTTAACAGAAGGTTAAGTTATATTTATATTTGTATATTATTATATATTTATATTGTATTTATATGTGGTAAAAGAAGGCAGGAAATTCCTCAACCACCTACAGAACTCAGGTGTTCAAGGTAACTCATTCCTCAGGAGTTCCTGATAGCCAGGATCTTGTATAATCAAGAAGAAATATTCTGAGGAATTAATTTCTTCATCAGGTTTAAAATACGTTATTATTATCATTTTTTTAGTGAGTTCTTTGCAAGTTCGAAAAGAAAGCTTGTTCAACATGTATATCCACCGTTGCAGGGATTATGGTGAAGATAGATTGAAGCCACAGGCACCCTGTCTTTTCTACTCAAGGGAAGGAGAGGAAATTAATAGATGCAGGAATGGAAATAGAGAGCTGGCCTCAGTTTTTCAAGAGAATGATGAGAGTGGAACTGTGAGCTGTGTCTTTTAAGATATCAAAAGGGATTCATTGAAAATACTGCTTTTTATTCTGATGAGATTGTTGCTAGAACCAGATGTGAGGGAACTGGTTATCAGTGAAGGAATAAATATTGCCAGTAGAAAATAAATAGCCAAAAAAGTATAATAGGAATCATAACAGAAAGCAGAAATAGGATAGGAACTGTAAAGTTCATTAACTTCCTTAAGCAGAATTTTGGACATTTTCTATACATTTCTTTATCAGTTGTGAGTTTTCCTTGTAGAAAATATTCTCTAATTTAATAGGCTCCTTGAGTATTCCAGTAGAAAATATTCTTTAATTTAATAGGCTCTTTAGTAATTAAGACTTTTTCTGTCTATATATTCGTGTTCGTTTAGTTGCATTTTTTTTTTTTAAACTACATATATCTGTTTAAATGGGTTTGGGTCGTTTTACTTCTGAGTTCTTTTAAACTTGAGTTGACTGAAATGTTTAGAGATCTTATATTTTCTAAATAATAAACCTCTTCTCTTAATTTTGGTAATGCCTACTTACATTCTGTGCTAAATTGCTTCTAAATTATTTTCTTATTAAAGGGTTTAAACATTTTTAAAAAAATTTCAAATCTCGAAGCATGCCAAAACAGGGCAATTGGAGCAAACTGAAAAGAAAAAAATCACAAGAGGAAAAATCTTTTGAGAAGTGAGATTATACTTTAGGAAGTACCCCATAATATCCAGGTATTTGTGTGTACATTGTATATTAAGTAATCATTCATCCCTGACTTTACAAAAAAAAGCAGCAACAAAGCAACAATACTGTTTCATTTGGAGTGGTTGGTTAAGTCTCAGTCACTGAAGAGTTTTAGCCATAAGTTTCTCCAGTGCCACGTGATGCTCCCACATGGCAGAGATAGGTTCTTAGAGAACCATTAAAAATATGACATGGATGGGCTTCAGGCAAGAGAATCTGTTGTCATGGGCTATCCTTTTCTCCTGAGCTGCTTAGAGCTTAGCTCCACAGTAACCTCTTTGCTACAAGATCAATTTGAGATCCTAACGAGGGAGATTCCTGTATAATAAAGAAGATTCGGAATCTCCCTCTGCCTTTTGTTTCTCTTCCTGACTTGATTTGATGTATAGATTATGAGATCGTTGCTAGAGCCAGGTTTAATTATTCTCATAATCCCAGTTACCAAAGAGAAACCAAACAGAAACCTTAACACCCTTGGCTATTTAAATGATGAAGTAAAATGGATGAAAGGAGAATTTTTTAAAAAATCATAAATAATAACAACTGTAATTACCATTCAATGAGCTTGGTACTGGAGTAAGCATCTCTGGAATAACTCTGTGAGGTGTGTTAATTGTCTTCATTTTACAGAGCAGGACCCAGCAAATGTATTTAAATAATACAACTTGTGGCAGAACCAGGATATAAGCCCACTTCTCTCCTTCAACATAGCCATAACCTTTAGCCACTGTGCTTGCTCTGCTCCATGCAGCATGTGTATCTAGATTGATTTCACTTGGCTTGTACCAAGTGATTTAATCAAATAATCTTTGATCTAAGTAATATTTGGTGTAAATTTTATTGTTATATTGGAATTTTACTACAAGTTGACCTATTATAAAGGCCACACAAACTGCAACCGTCTTGAACAATGTTCAGAAGCCAAAATGTACTGTAGGAATTCCTGGGAAGAATATTTGCACCATCCTAGAACTAAGGAAAACACACATAGTTGCAGCCCAGCCTCATTTCAAGTATAGAGGCTATACATCATGATGCAGCTGATCAAAGCGACGCAATGTTCAGAAGCCAAAATGTACTGTAGGAATTCCTGGGAAGAATATTTGCACCATCCTAGAAGTAAGGAAAACACACATAGCTGCAGCCCAGCCTCATTTCAAGTATAGAGGCTATACATCATGATGCAGCTGATCAAAGCGACCACACAGCTTCTGATTTGATACTGGAGGCTCAGGTGCTGTCAGGAAGAAAATCACCAAAAGCCCCAGCAGGATTCTCGAGGGCTAAAGTAATCATAATCTCCATAATGACCTTTCATTTCATGTCGTCCAGTATTCTTTCTGTATGATATGTATTTTCAGTGAGAGAACTGAACTGCAGTTATTTGTACTAGTACCAGGAGAAATGTTTTGTTTTTCATTGTTCCCATTAGATTAACAATGTCATCCCAATGGGCTTGGTTCTAATAACAACATTTTAAAAACATTTTAAAATGTTTTCAGCAAGAACTGTATTGGAATAAAGTAGATCATAATGCTTGCTTTTACTCTATTATTTTCATATAATAAGGTTTACTGAAGTGTGTTTTCATTAATAAAATGCCGTATATCTTGCTATTCTAAGAGAATGGCCTGAACTAGTAATTTACTAGATAAGACTTGGCAGTAATTTTCTCAGAGATTATATTTCTCTAATGTTTTCTTGAGCAACTTGGTTACTGCCAGAGCTTTAAAAAAATTGGCCTTTTCTCACAGACTTGAGGAAATACATTATACTCTCTTCTCTTTCTTTTGCTTTTGTTTTTTTTCCAGAAAAGTAATTAGTATTTATTATTTTTGTTATTTTTTTATTAGATAGAATTGTATGTATTTATCATGTACAACATGATGTTTTAAAGTATGTACAAGTATACAAGTACACAAGTACATTGTGGAATGACTAAATCTAGCTAATTTTAACATAAAATCTACTTTATTTTCATGTCTCTGTACTGAGAACTAACGGTTGGATTGGATGCTCTTAAAGTTGGCATTTATCTTAAGCATAATTTGGAAAGCTTAATGGTCTGTTGTCTGTCACTTTTTTTTCCTGTCATTTTTCTTTCTTAATACTTTACGAAGCACAGAATTTTGTTTAGGTTTCTCGGATTCACATTACACAGAATGTTTAGCTGTAATAAGTAGCCCTCAAAGTGAAGCTTTTTTCATGTAGTGTTATTTCTTCATCTTCACCTTGTGATAAGTGAAAATGGCTCATGAAGAATCCAGCACAAGTGAACAAAGGAAAGTGGTAGAAGAGTTAGGCAGGGTGCTGTCAGTTACATTTAAATAGGGAGAACTCACTTTTCACCTTCCTTTTTAGAAGAAATCTTTCAAAATCCAGATAATTGAAGAAGACGGTGTGGATCACCTTTAAGACTTAGTTAATACGTTGAGTGCCCACATTAGATGTTGAAGTTTACAATTAGAGTCATTTCATTTTGAGATTTGTAGCTGTGATAGTAAAAAAGGAAAAAGCTATTCATCTCGCTGCCATTCATATTCTGAATAGTGGGGTTTGAGGCAACATGAAAGGACATACCCCAAGTAGTCCATGATATATTTCTTTTCCATGCTCCTACTTCTTGACTTTAATTTATAATGTCAGTCATTATTGTTTCACTCAGTACTTTATTTCAGAATGATTTTGTACTAATGATATAATTTCAGGTTGTGTTGGTGTGGCTAATATTAGAGATTTTGGAAGACAACATTGCATATTATAGACATTTAGAAATACTGTACCACAGCAGTTCCTTGGAAGCTTTCAATGTGCTGAATGGCAGTTTCAAAAATAAGGCGTAAGATTATATGGGAAGAATTAATGCACATTGTTAATCTTCAAGGGAGAAGGAAAAAAAAAATCATATGCCTTTTCCCACCCTTATTTGAGCATGAACTGTTTAGTGCACACAGGACTATTCCATACGCCTTGGGAAAGGCTTTAGTAGAATGTTAGGTGTTTTCAGATAATTTATAATTATGGGGGCCGGCCCGGTGGCGCACTGGATAGTGCGCCGCTTGGGAAGCGCGGCGGCGCTCCCGTCCGAGGGTTCGGATCCCACATACAGACCGGCTCCCGCTCACTGGCTGAGCGAGGCGCGGGAGCAACGCCGAGGCTTGTGATCCCGTTG